>NC_044989.1:8356473-8548203 GCF_008728515.1 Papio anubis | reverse complement strand
TAAAAAAAAAAAAAAATTAGCCGGGCGTGGTGGCACACGCCTATAATCCCAGCAACTCGGGAGGCTGAGACAGGAGAATTGATTGAACCCAGGAGTTGGAGGTTGCAGTGAGCCAAGATAGTGCCATTGCACTTTAGCCTGGGTGACAGAGCAAGACTCCGTCTCAAATAACAAAAAAAAGAAAAGAAAAAAGAAAAAAGAAATGTGTGGTCAATGAGCCATTCAACTTTAGGGTACATTGCAGCCTGATCATGACAGTTACTAAAACCCTAAGAGAAATAATCCAAATGAAGTGTGGAAACAAATTCGCCTAACATGCTGAGTTTGTGCAAACAATACTTACCTTCAGTTTAGTAACGTGGTCTACTTTGCAACAGTTTCTAAGAATTGTGAAGCATGGCTTTTTTTCTTCCTTTCCTCCCAGAAATTGCCCACATGATTCATGATTGCTTAGTGAGACAGTCCTCTGAGGAACGTCTTCATTTTACTCAGCCCTTCTGACATAGCGCTCCATAAAAAAGCAGGGACAACCTGTCCCTCTATAACAAATGGGGTAAGCACTGGCAGAGGTTCCTCTGATGCACACTGTTCTATTCATTTCCTTAGTTATAATACTTACGTTGGTGCAAAAGTACTTGTGGTGGTTGCCATTAAAAGTGATGGCAAAAAACCGGAAATAATTTTGCACCAACTTAATAATTACCAGGAATAATTTCAGTTGCTGCAAAGCCATTGTGATAAAACAAGTTATGATTTAAATTTTATAATGTGAAGTTCGGGTGCCGTAATTTTGACAACTTTATATTGACACAGTATTATTAAATCAATAATAACAACAAATGTGTAACCTATAAATGAGAAACATTAAAAGAAATTCGACTGCTAAATAGTTTGATTCCATCACTCCCCTGCGCAAAGCTTTCCAAGGTCCCAGCTTACACAAAGGCCAAAGCTCTTAGACAGCCTGTGAGGCTGGGTGTGATGGGCCTCCCCGATCCTGTCCGTTCTCCTAGCACTGGGTCCCTGGCTGCCTTGCTCCGGCCCACTGTCCCCCACCAGCACCCCCCCAACTCCCCCACCACTCACCACTCTCCCCCAGCCTTCCCCCAACCAGTCCCCACCCCCCCACCCCCACCTCCCCAACAGCCCTCCCCCGCCTCATTTATATTCTCGACTGCCTCGACTGTCTTCTCGACTACTCCAGTTTCCTCGATTTCGACTTCAGTTCTCGACACTTCATGAAATTTTACTGCTCCCGACTACGATTAGCCTCGACTATTCTGACAAGCCTCGTCACTTCATCTTTAATTGCCTTTACTGCTACTGGATTCCTCTCTTTGATTGCCATATTGACTTTAAGCCAGACCTGGTGAAGTGATTCTCTTTCCTGATTCTGCGTTTCATGTTCTTTGTTCATTGTGTTTCTATGGAGTTTGTTACCAGTCAGGGCCCCGGCTGTGATGAAACTCCCCCGAGCCTCACAGAGAGGTGTTTGCTAACTAGCTAGAATGTGTTAACTGCGGGGCTGAACAAACAGCACTCCAGGCTGTCACCGAGGCAGTGCCGCAGGCAGCATCCCCGCTAGGATGAGGGAGCAGAGGGGAAAGGCGGGAATGACTGAAGCTCAGAAGCTGGAGGAGGGTCCCCGTGCCCAGGACGCAGAGCCTCTATGCAGGCTTGCCCTCTGAGCGTGGGGAAAAGCGCAGTCAGGATTCAGGCGCAGCCACAGGGAGGCCAGGGTGAAGAGGTGCTGGGCGGGGTTGCTGAGACCCCCAGGTGGACGGGAAGCCTCCTGGGAAGCACACGGGCTGCTCCCATCCTCCCGCCGCCCCCCTGCAGCTGCTCTCTCACGCCCCCCACGGGCCATACTAACACCGACTCAGCTGAGCTCGGCAGGGTCCCGGCAACCGGAGGTTGAGGACGGAAGACAACACCTTCATACTTCATAGCTGGTCACCTAGGATCTGTCTCCTCTTTCCCTGCTTTATTTGTCTTCGAATGCATACGAGACACACTCATGGTCTGTCTCCCATTGCTGGAATGCAAGTTCCCTAGGGGCAGGGATCCCGGCTGTTTCATCCCAGTGTCTGCAGCACCTAGAGCCACGCCTGGCGCAGTTCCATGCACCTTTGCCGAATAAATTACTACATCAATGTAACTGCATCGACAGATCAGACACTTTCCGTCGGAAGAGGGGTCCCCTTGTTTTTGCAGGAGCAGCTCGCTGGGGTGGATGTTTTGTTCCTGTAGACAATAGATTATACAACAAAAATAATTAGCAGGAAGAGTCCTGCTTTTTACCCCTTGGCCTGTGTGAGTTGGCATTGCCCTGCAGCAAACGCGGTTTGCAGGGAGAGCACTCAAGGGCATCTACTTGTTTGGGGACGATTCCCTAAAAGTCATCGTCAGGTACAAAGCCAGGACTTGACAAACTTGTCCAAAAATTTCCTTCCCAGTCAAGATATTTTTAGATTGGATCAAGTTAACTGGTTTGGATTAAATTTAAACTTGAAAATTTCACTCTTTAAAATATTTTACTTCAGGCAATTAAAGTTTCAGTTGACATTTTTTAGGAGTCTTTTTTTTCCCTCCCCTGGTAGGCTTTGGCGAACTCGGGTAAAATTACAACATTAAGAATGGCCTTGCCCTTTTCTCTGCCTGACTTGCTTCCACAGGATTTTGAAACATCAAATATTGAAGAATTGTGTGTTTAAGAACTTTCTCTCAGAACTGATGAAACTTATTTAGAGCTTATTTAGAAGATTATGTTTGTAAAATAAAACTTAAAAGCGTCGTCCCTAGGTGGAGAATTACTTAAAACTAAGACCACATTCCAAGAGGTGGCATAATCATATACGTGGAAATACGCACGCCATTCTACTTACAATGGCAGCGGGCAGAACAGGAAGGGAAGCCAGGACATTCCTAGGCCTCGGCCACTTTTCTTTGCTGCCAAATGCTAAGATCCATGCCAGGCGCCCCTGTCATAGCGATGCAGCACCTCAGTAGGTGTCAAAGTAGTTCAGAGCCAGAAGGGTGGGGAGTTCAACCGCTGTCTCAGTCAAGGTCAATCTTGAGGAAGTGAACGAGGGTGCCAAGCAGGGTGTCAGGAGGCCGGGGCCTTTTCAGAGAGTTGGGCAGTGGGGGTATCTCTGTGCTCCAGTAGACAGAGGACTGGGTTATTTTTCTAACTTACTTGTCACAAACATTCCCAAACATATGCAAAAGGAGTGAACGGAGGACACCTATGTGCCTGTCACTCAGCGGTGACAGTGGCGGCATTTCACTATATCTGTCTCATCCAGCCCTACTCCCTTTTTCTTTTTCTGGAGGATTTTAAAGCAAACATTATATAGTATGTCATTTCTCCTTACAAACTTCAGTATGCATCTCAAAAATACCAATTTCACACATAATGAAACAAAATCTTTAATATTATATAATACCCATCCCTCACTCAAATTTCCCCAGCAATCTAAAAAAAAAAAAAAAAGTCCCTTTAGAGTTTCAGGATCCAGACAAATCCCATTCATTGCATTTGGTGATGGTATTTTAAGTGTTTTTAGTGCTTGGCCTCTGCTGCTTCGTCATCGGCTTCTTGGGAAGGTTGGGCCGGTTGTTCAAGAATATCCTGTTCCGGGTTTGTCTGAAGGCTTCCTGCGATCCCATTTCGCTTGCTCTCTCGTTTCCCATAGACAAGAAGTTAGGTCTCAGGGATTGATGTTACCCCAGATTGAATTTTTACTCATTTCTCTTCCCTAAGAATACTTCATAGGAAGTGTTGCTGATGTCGATCATGTCCCATCAGGAGGTACCTCATGGCCAGTTGATTGTTTTTTAGAGATTGATCAGTGGGTTCAGGTGATCATTTCTTTATTAACAGCCTGATTATTTCATTACAAAATTTCCTGTCAACCTTACACTTGAGTTTACTAAATTTTGACGATCATGGTCTAAATCAATTACAACTTTAGTTACCACGTTACAGTGACTACACTCATCGTTAGGGATTCAACATGGCGACTTTCTAACTCTTTCGATCGTGGTTATCTGAAATCCAGCTCGTGCTGGAAAGGCAGGAAAGTGCTGAATTATTTCTCTTTAATTCTCCATTTTTAGAATGTGCTGGTGCCCTAGAAACCTCCATTGGTATCCAAAGCGTTTTTGCTTTATTTTTGTCTCCTCTTTATTTTTAGTTTTACTTCCTGTCCTAGATCGGGAATCAGCCATTTCTCCAAAAAACTCTGGTTCCTTTTAGTGGTGAGTGGTATTGAATGGTACAAACTGGTGTAAGCGGGTGCTTATTATCACCTGGATGTCATTGCTTCTGGCATTTTCAGTGGAAAGCTATAAAAAAAAGTTTTAAAAAGAAGAAAAATACATTTAAGTTGATATTTTCAGTTCAAATATAAGATTTCAGAGCTTTTACTTCTTGAACATTATACTTATGTTTCATTTCTCTTACATTGAAAATCTTGGTTCCTAATGACATTAGTATAATTACTTCTTTGCTTATCCTACAATATACATATAATAGTTCAAAAGTAACAATACCAATATTATTACTAGTGATGTGACTACTAAATGAAGTTTATGATTTCTTTGCAGTTCTTTTTGTCCTTAGAATAGATTCACTGGGAATGTACAGTGAAACTGTCGAAGGTCAGCTGGGGTCATTTTTCCTCTGTGTGCATGTTACTAACTTGAGACATAATTAGGTCCATTTGTTGTCATTTTTTCCTACTTACATATTGTTTGTAAAAGTTAATTTGTAAAAAGCACTTACATATCTCAAAGTCAAAACCATATGACAATATGCGTTCAGAAATACCACATTTAATACAATGTAATTGTAAAAATGGAGAATTAAAGAGAAATAAGTAAGCATTTTCCTGACTTTCCAGTATGAGCTGGATTTCAGAGAACCATAATTGAAAGAGCTAGAAAGTCATGGAGTCTTTCTCTGTTGCCCAGGCTGGGGTGCAATGGTGCGATCTCAGCTCACTGCAACCTCTGCCTCCTGGGTTCAAGTGATTCTCCTGTCTCAGCCTTCTGAGTAGCTGCGATTACAGGCTCACACCGCCATGCCTGGGGGCTAATTTTTTTTGTATTTTATTAGAGACAGGGTTTTACCGTGTTGCCCAGGCTGCTCTTGAACTCAGAGCTCAGGCAATCCATCCACCTCAGCCTGCCAAAGTGTTAGGATTACAGGCGTGAGCCACCACACCTGGCCACCATGTTGCAATTTCTAATGACGAATGTATTCACTGTAACGTGATAACTAAAGGAGTAGTTGATTTAGACAATGATCGTCAAAGTTTAGTAAACCCATTAAATGAAAGATTGACATGGAATGTACATCCAGAAATACTACAGTTAATACAATACTCCCTTTCTAACATTGCTTCCCCTACTCTATTCTAGCCTCTCCCATCAATAACCATTTTTATTTATTTTAGTTTTTTCTTCCACTTTATTTCTCTGAAAATATAAACAAATATGAATCTGTGTGTTACTATTACACTTTCCTTCTCATAGAAAAGCTAGCACACCATATACACTGTTCTGCATTAGGCATTCTTCACTTGACGCTTTGTTCTGGAAAGCCCATATCAGTATATAAAGATCTCCTCTTTACAGTACGTCACCATTTATTAGTATACTATGTATTAGTATTCACCATGTATTAGTATACTATGTATTAGTATTCCAAACAGTCCCAAATTGGGGTTGTTTCTAGTCACTTGCTATTAAAAACAATGCCAAATCTATTAATCTGGTGCATATAGTATTACATACTTTTGCAATGTAATTTTGGGATAGATTTCTAGGAGTGAGAAAGCTGGGTTAAAGAGTAAATGCATATGCAATTTTGCTAGATATCACCACATTCCTCTGCACAGGGGTCAGAGTATTTTATCATCAACAATATACAAGATTGTTTCCCCCAGTCTTGTCAACAGGGTATATTGCCAAACTTTTGGATTTTTGCCCATTTGCTGGGTGAGAATTGTTATATAGTTTTTCATTTGCATTTGTCTTATTATGGGTGAAATTGACCATCTTTTTGAATGCTTATAGGCTGTTGATTACTTTATCTGTGAACTCTATTGCTACTGTTTTCCTATTTCTAATTGTGTTGGATTTTTTTGTCTTAATTTTTAAAACATGTATATGTGGGCTGGGTGCAGTGACTTACACCTGTAATCCCGGCATTTTGGGAGGCCAAGGCAGGAGGATTGCTTGAGCCCAGGAGTTTGAGACCACCTGGGTAACATGGTGAGACCCTGCCTCTAAAAAAATAAAAAAAGAAAGAAAAAGTTAATCAGGCGTGGTGGTGCACACTTGTAGTCCCAGCTACTTAGGAGGCTGAGGCGGGAGGGTCAACTGAGCCCAGGGAGGTTGAGGCTTCAGTGAGGCGTGATCAATGCCACTGCACTCCAGCCTGGGTGACAGAGAGACCCTGTCTGAAACAAAACAAAACATGTATATGTGCAGAATATTAGCTTGACTAACAGCCTTTAAGATATGTCTAACATTTAAGTTGCTTGAATGTTTACTGTGACAGATTCCCTTCTACTGCCACAACCAGTTGGTACAGTCTGCCATACTTGTTGGAGTTTCTCTCTCTATCCTTTCTGTCTCTTACCTTGAGTTCATATTTATCTTATCTTTATCTCTCTGTGCTCATTCTGTGTAATTTCTTCAGGTTCATCTTCCAGTTCATTAATTCTCTCTCCAGTAGTTTTTAATCTGGGTTTTATACACCATTGAGTTTTCAACTTCAATAACCATATGCGAGCACTTTGATGTTGTTCATTTTCAAATCTGCCCATTCGTTTATATATAATACTGTATATTGTGATTTTTTATGTTCTTGCTTAATTTTTAAATTTATTTAATCATCTTAGTTGTGCTTACTTTATAGACATTTTAGATCTTTTGTTTCTAATCTTTCTCTTCATTTTAGCTACTGATTCTCTCATGGTAAATTGTTTTCAGTGTTTTTAAAATTTTTGAATTATAAACTGCCTTTCACCCAACCATGAAAATGTGAGAATTCTGTGTAGTCTGTATTGAGAAATTTTCTCTCCAGAGAAGCTTTGCATGTACCACTTCCAAGCACTCCAGGGGTATCACCAGCCAGAAACCCATTTGTGTTAATTTCTCAGCATCAAAATTTCTCAAACCAAGTGGGTAGTACATATTTGAATCTCCATTGCCCATAAGGGCATGTTTATGGGTAAAAATTTTCAGAGGAGATTTTCATTTCCCTCTTGAGCTCAGGCTCACACACAAGCTTCCTTATGATCTTCCTGAGCTAGTGAGTATTATTTTTTTCTAATCTATAACTGAGATTTCAGGCCTTCCAGGGTCCTGGGTGGTAGTATCAGTTTCAATGCCCTGCTTCACAGGGTTGTAAAAACTTTTCTGTAATTCCTGTTTGGCCAATGCCCTAGTTTACTGGGATTGGTGCCCTCATTCAGGACTGCCACAAATGTGTGCACGGTCTTCCCACTTTCTATTGCATCTTCCTTCAGGGCCTCTGGAAAATCTCCTTCCTGCCTTACAGTCTCAGGCGGTGCTCCTCACAGTGCGGTGCTCAGGCGGTGCTCCTCACAGTGCCTACTTTAGTCAGCAATAAACAAAACACATGTTGTTGAGCTTCTCAACTTATGCTGCCTCTGACTCAAATTATCTTTAATTAAATTAATAAATTTTCTGAGACAGGGTCTCGCTCTGTCACTCAGGCTGCAGTGCAGTGGCACAATCATGGCTCACTGCAGGCTTGAGCTCCTGGGCTCAAGAGATCCTCCCACCTCAGCCTCCTGAGTAGCTGGGACTATAGGCGTGCACTACCTCACCCAATTAACTTTTGTATTTTTAGTAGAGACGGGGTTTGCCATGTTGCCCAGGCTGGTCTTGAACTCCAGGGCTCAAGTGATGCACCCACCCTGGCCTCCCAAAGTGCTGGGATTACAGGCGTGAGCCACCGCCTCTGGCCTTCCAATTATCTTTACGATGAAATAGAAAAACATCCAACACTTAGACAGGATCAGCATCCAGAAAGATACTCAAAATCTGAAGCCCCTTTTCCAGTAGCAGAATGCATCAAAAATTGGAAGGATGTGTGGGGTGTCAAGCTGAAGGGATTGGGATGGCTCTGCACCTGCCCTGCAGAGAGCCACATAAATTATTAGCTGTGGATTTAAAAAACTCTATAAAGCAGCTCCTTATTGACAAGAATATTATTTTCTATTAGAGTCCTACATCTTCACCCTCTACTTGAAAGTCCCTTTTATGTTCCTGAAAAAGCGCTGGACTGAGTTCATCTGTCCACTGCCTGGTTGCGTGCTGTTGTCTACTCACTGCTCACCTCTGAAATAGACAGACTACATGTTAGCCTACCTTCAAGGATATAGCCATGGTTTTGAAAGCTAAAATTAAATGTAAACTGACCTGCACATTTGTTGTTTGAGGTTAGTGTGATCTTGATTCAAAAACCAGTTACAGACAATACAAGAAAGTAAATCACAGTTCCATTTCATTTTCAAAAATCTCAAATAAAATATTGGCTAACAGAATCCACGGTGGATATAAAAAGTAATAATACATGATGTTCACGTAGGAGTTATTTCAGAAATGCATGGCTAGTTCAGCATCAGAAACATCAGTGTAATCCACCAGAGAAAAATACTCAGTAAATGCAGTCAAAAGTATTTTACCAAGTTGACTCATAAATTATGATTTAAAATTCTAAAAAAAAAACTCCTTCCAACAAGCCTAGCAATTGAAGGGCTCTTCCAAAGATTGAGAAACAGTATCTATTACAACAGAAGCCTACAGCCACATCCTAATGAATGGAGGAAATGTGATCGATTCTCATTAGGATTTGGAATAAGAAAAGGAGGCCGACTGCCACCTCCCACTGCTTTAACTAACACTGGGGTTCTTGGTTAATAGTTATTAAGCAGTTCAGAAAAATTAAAACAAAATTAAACAAAACCTCCAGGAAAGAGAAGGGAAAGCATTCTGACTTTCATGTGACTTCACAATTCATTTATCCCCACAATCCAAGCATAGTCTCTTAGAGGCCAGGATCCTGTCTGATCTTTTAAAAAATCTCCGGGACAGCACCTAGCTTAGAGGTTGGCAGCAGGTACTAATTTGCAAAAGGGGATCCTGTCTATGCTATGCAGTAGTAAAGATGACATGAGATCCACACGTGGAAACGGCTGTACACATGCTGGAGCAGCACTCATTTGGAAAGGCCGCACTCCCCGGCGTTTTCTCCCGGGACCTCCTCCCACGGATTGCTCCTCGGGTTCCCAGTGCCCAGGCCCCAGGCCCACCAGGCCGCACGCGCGAGCCGCCGTCCTCGCACCGGCCAGCAGGTGGCGCCCGGGCTCCACGGCCGGAGTCCGGCAGCGCGTCGGGCGCCGCGGGAAGTCGCCTCCGAGAGGGGCCGCTGCGCCTCGGCGGCGGCTACCCGAGGTCCCGGGGCCAACGTCGCCAGCGGTGCCCGGCAGGGGCTCGGCAGGGCCCGGGTCGCCCCACGGTCCCGCCCGCACTGCTTCCGTCCGGGGACGCTCCTCAGGGCCGTCCGAGCGGACTACGCGCGGGTCCCCGTGACTGAGGGGCGAGCGTGGGGCCGGCGTCTGCGCCCCTCCCGGAGACGAGGCCGGGGTCGGGTTGGGACCAGCGCGCGCTTCCCTCCCCGCCGCGCAGGGGTCGGCCAGGGCCGCGGCTGGCGACAGGTGGCGGGGACCTGGGGGACAGGTCCGCGGGTAGCCTGGGGCGGGGAGCCACCCCCACGGCCCTCAGAGCGCCCTCCAGGTATGATGATCAACCACACGACGGCCCCGCGCTGGCCCCGGCAGAGCCCCGTCCCCGGCGCAGCCCCGTCCCCGGCGCGGGTCCGCAGGGCGATCCGGGCGGCCGCAGCTCCACAGCCCCCGCCCTCCTCCAGCGGCAGCGCCCGCGGGGGCCGATCGGGGTCAGGGCGGGGAGACGCGCGGACTCCTCGGTGGCGTCGCCCGAACACCTGCTCGGCCCCAGGTGAGCCCCAGGTGAGCTGCTGCCCCACCCGGACCCCTTCCTCCCCGGGTTCGCGTCCACCTGGGACCCGCCTTCCAGAGCCTGTCAGCCCACCTCGCGCCCCGGGACCGAAAACGCAGACCGGTCCGGAGCACGTGGCCGCCCGCGGTCTCTGGCTTGGAAGGGCTTCTGCCCGCTCTAACTCTTCCTTCCAGTCCAGGGCGGCCGTCAAGGCTGAGGGCGATTGAAAAGTCCGGGAAAATGCGTCTGGCCCAGCCCCGTCTCCGGAGGCCTGGGGGTGGGTGGGGTTGGGGGGGGCTAAAGGTGTGGACGAAGGCGAAGCCAAGGAGGCATCAGGGGCCTGGGGCCAGGTGACAGCTTAGTTCCCTGGGCAAATAGTAACCCTCGGGTGTTTCTGCCTTCCCTTAAATCTGAAATCATGTTCTGAATTCTGTACAGCCTCTTTCCTTCTCCTGATTAACTTTCATTTACTCCGGAGAAGCGTCTTAACGCCCACTCACACAGGTAGTCCTTCCACACTCCCAGACTCACAACCACAACTCATTCTTGGCTTTAAACTCAGCCCAAAGGCACAGAACCAAGCTTTCCCTTCAGGACTCAGAGGCATTTCTGTGCTCAGAGCCTCCCCAGTCCCTGTCAACTCAGCACTCTGCCTTACCACACATCTGATAAGGAGAAAGGCTTCGGGGATGCTGGTGGGGAGATGAGGGAGAAGGGGATAAAGAAAATGTGTGTCGGGGTGCGAGGGAGAGAGAAAAGAGCGAGTGAGTGCCAGAGAGATCTTAAAAACCACTCGGAATTCAGGTACTGACTTCAGACATGTTTTATTATAATCTTATACAGTCTACATAAATTTGAACTTGTATTTATTTGGGTTCAGTTATAACATAGCATAATAAAAATCAAAGCACTGGTCCTCTGAAATAAAGCAGGCAATCACCATTCAATAAACACACTTGATTTATTTTGTATAAAAGGGTTAAGTTTACAACTAAACTTTTATAAAAAGTTTAGCATGAATAAGTACATCATTACACTTTTTAAAGCAGAAATAGACATCTCTGCCACTATACAAGAAAACTCTAATTAAAGAGTTCACAAGGTTTCACTCAATAGATATATTTATATATAAATATATACACAGCATTCAGTAGGCTTGTGTCAAAAAGGTAATTTCTGACCAAAAGACTTCATTTAAGTGACTGAATACTGGATCCTTCTGGTATTCACGCTCCACCTTTGAAAAAAGGCAAAGTCTGCTTAGATTGGGCAATTCCTTGTGATTTTAACGTTTTCGCTCCCCATGGTGGGAATAGTATATAAAGAAAACCTTCCAACTGCAGAAAGGGCATTTAAAAGTCTTTTTCATAAATAACGAATATCTCAGTCCAGGTGAGAGAACACCCCGGGAAGATGATCATTCTTAGTTTTCCTTCCATTTTTTTTTTCTTTTCAAAAAGGTCCATTCAACTTGTCCTCCTTGTGAAATGGTTGAAAAGTTCAGCACTTAAAAGATTCTGTGGATTTGTTGTTGTTGTTGTTGTGCAAAGAAAAAAAAAAGAAGTCATGAACACCTGCAAAAGATTGGGAGAGAAAGGCATGTTTAAGAGAATGTAACCTAAGGGCAGAGGCGGGCAGACTGGCGCCGGGAGGAAGCCACAGTTTGAACATTTAACCAAACACTCAAAGATTGGGCAAACCCTGGCGTCCAGATGCAACACACACACTCGCCTCGACAGCGCAAATTAAACATTAAAATAGCAGAGACTCAAGGGAAAAACTTCCCAACCCAATCTCCTATTTGGATCTCCAACAGCAGTGCTACAGGCGCCAGTCTGCTTCTTGTAACAATTATTTGATTGAAAACAGCCCTTTAGTTAACAGATAGGGAAGTCTGGGATCCCACATCACAGGGTCTAAGGCACAGGGTAGCAATCCTCAACTAGCCCAGAGAATCCCAGAGGACTATAGTTTTAGGGAAGCAGGATCACTGTGGAATTTGTGGCGATAAGATTAATTACAGTGGAGGTTAGTACCTCATAGTACCAGAGGAATCGTAGGAAGAGCCAGGGCATTACATTTGCTACAAAGCCAATACACACGTTCCTCGGCCGCCTTCGTAGTAAGTTATTGGCATCATTTCCTTTTAAAGGAAAATGTTCTGTGATCTCGAGTACCCAGAACTACAAGCTCCTTCATGTCTAGTGAGACAATGTAGTACGGGTAACACCGCGAAGTAAGCATGCATTTACCAAATCAGACATTTTACAGATACACAAGCAAAAACACATGCCCGCACGCACACACACACAGAAGGGCAGTTTACCCACGGGTGGCACAAGCAAACACTCACCGCTTATTCAGCCACACAGTGCTTTGCTGTCATTTGACATTAACTCAGAAGGGAATTCAGAAGCCTGGAGAGAAAGAGGATAAAGAGTACGAGGTTAAGACAATGTTAAGTAGAAAGGGTTTTTGTTTTGTTTTGTTTTTTTGAAGTAGTCCACAGACCAGCAAGTTCCATTAAACACGTTTATGGTAACAATTCAGATTTAAAAACAGACGCATTAACATGTCAGAACTTACTAGCAATTTCACGCACAGCTCAATCTACGGCAGATTCTTATGAAAATAAAGTTAAATAGCTCATGCGAAAGTCACCGTCTGGGCTACGTATCTCCTAGTGACAGACCAGGCGACCGCGGGAGTGTGCGGCGGCGGGGCGGGGGCCCCGGAGCAGGTCTTACCTGCAAGGACAGGATGCTGATGTCCGTGTTGAGGGTGGTCAGCGGCGTCCTGGACGCCTGGTTCTGCCCGGGTCTCTGGTGATGGAGGCTGACAATAGTGGGATGCGAGTCCAGGGCGATCTGCAGGTCCAAGATGTAGTCGATGACGTGCTGCAGGATTTCCATCTTGCTCACCTTCTTGTTCTGGGGGATGCTGGGCACCAGCTCCTTGAGCTTGGAGTAGCAGTCGTTCATGTTGTAGAGCAGGCTCATCGGGTCGTCCACCGGGGTTTTGCTCCGGGAGATGCCCAGGCTGTGGTCCGACAGGCTGTTTTTCCTAACGGACCTCACGGGACTGAAGGCTTTCATGCTGACCGCGAGGGAAGACGAGACCGGGAGGGAGCTGGCTGCCCTGAAGCTCAGGCCGCCGCCGCCGCCTGCTGAGCTAGCTGCGCTTGGCACTGGGCTCGGCTCAGAATGAAGCCCGAGCCCGGCGGGGCGGCTTTTATCCGCACTCGCCGGGGCCACACGCTCGGGCTTCCCTTCGTCCCCATTGGTGGAAGGAAGCACGTCCATCAAGCCGAGCGGGCGCTTTCATTGGCAAACGCGGGCGCGGGGCGTGGGCTCGGTTCTTCCGCGTTCGCAGCCAATCCCCGCGGGGTGGGCGGGACGCGAGCCCAGCTGGGGTGGTAAATAGAGTACAGTACAGTAAGCGCGAGGCGGGCGGGGAGCGGGGAACCGGGAGCGGGGAGGCGGGAGGCGGGAGGCGGGAGGAGGAGGAAGGAGGGGGGGAGGAGGAGGGAGAGGAGGGAAGATGGGGGAGGGGAAGGAGGAAGGGGGAGGGGAAGGAGGAAGGGGGAGGGGGCAGATCCTGGGCGCCTAAATGTGCATTCTTAATTCTAATTCCAAACGCGCGGCAGGACCCTTGCCCCGGGGGTGTTCCCAGACGAAGCCTTGCACACCTTGGAGCTGTCGGCAGCCCTAAAATCACGGCTACACGGGCGACTTCAGCACCGCAGGGGGAAGCCACAGTTCACTGCAACCCATCGGAGGGAGAGCGTGAGGAAAGATAGAAAGCATTTCAGAAGAAAGTGAAAACGCAAATTAGGTTGTCACTGAAGAGTCACGTTTGTAGAGTGAGTTCGTCTCTTCAGATAAGGAAAAGTTATGTTAACACAAACAAACCACCCACGCATGCATTCGACGACAGGCTTAGTGTGGGTTTTTGCAACCCGGAGCAGCGCGGGAGGCATTACTGTAAACTCAGGAAAATGAGTACTTATTGGAAGCCATGCCCAACCTCGCCGGTCGCTAAGGAGCTCTCACAGGGCGCTTTCAGGGTTCCTTTTCAAGGAGGAGGCAGGGCTATTATAATGATAGTATTAATCGGAAATAATTAGGAGAATTTGCATTTTGAAACTACATTTACATACACTGCCCTTGAAAGGCTGCCGGTCTGTGCCCTTCAGTGTAGGTGGCAAAGTAATGTGATTAATTATGCAAGAATTGTGATTTCTGGTGTCACATTCCAACACCTAGAGGAGTTTCAAAGCTTTGTGACAGATAGGTGGCCCTAGCCATTGATTAACATCTTCACACTAAGAAAAAAAAATACTCTGTCATATATGAGGTTTGGAATCTTTGCAGCACTAGTGTTGAATACAGGTTCAAGGTTTTTTTTTTGTTTTGTTTTGTTTTGGCTGAAAATGTTTAAGAACTCAGTCTAAATTTTAAAAAGTTTGCAGCTATTTACTCAAATACCTTGTTAATTCTCACATAATTCTAGCTTATCTAGAATTCTGTCCTGATCACAGTATGTCACTTTGTTTTGAAAATATTTTCTCCAGAAAACAATGAACTAGAAAACCCCAGGAAAGGCAATATTCAAATCTTATTTACTTTCTGCCTCAATCTCTACCTCCTCTGCATTTCAGAAAGAGGAAGGGGCAGGCCTAGAGGCTGAAAGAAAAGCTCAATAATGGGGAAACTGTTTTTTCCTTCACTTAATGATTAATTTATCAGCTGGTGGGGCCAGCGGTCTCTGGCTGTCACGTGACAGCTGTGCGCCCCAGGATGCCTCTCCAGGGAAGCAGAGTGGGTGGCGCTGAGGTGGAGATCACCTTCCTGAAATCAACCCCCCTCAGTTTGGAGAAGGAGGTGAATGGTTTCCTGTCCAGCCAGAAATTTGCCGAGGGCCTTCCTAAGGCCCGGCAATGCTGCCTGCGACTCTGTCCCTGACAGCGTTGGACGCACCGTATCTCTTCTGATATTAAGTCTGGAAGTGATTTACTATCCGAGTCCTCCCACAGTTCGAGCCTTTTGATGTACTTTGTGTGCATGTGTTTCTGTCACATACGTGCCACAGTGGAACAGATTTTGTTTTGACACTATTTTGGTTCATGATGTTATACTTTGACTATTTTACAATAATAGCCAATGTAAACAAACATCTTTGGGATTCTCAAATTATTACTTATGATTCTTGGACATTGCAGCTCTTCGATACTGACGCATTCCTAGCTTTTTCCAAGGACACCGTATGTTAACATCCGTGCCAGCCTCATTATCCCCACAGCCAGGCTCTGGGCTGGGCGGTAATGAGCATTGTGCGGTTTCACTTTACACTTTGCAAAGTTGATTAAGGCAGTGCCTTCTCCCATGATCATTTTTGTACCCTGATGTAGTAAAATGGCTAAATATGGTGAAAGTTTTCTGGTGTTTCTTTAGCTGCCATGTCAGAGTCCAGTCTGCCTGGCTGTGTTGAATTCGATTCTATTGGCACGCTACCCAGTTTTACATTCATTTAAAGATCATTTAAAGGGGATTACGAAGCTGTTAAAGTTAATGATTTAAACAAGGCCTAAGTTACTAATGTGTCTGTTTCAGCACGCCCAATATGAAATCACCTTAAAAATTGCTTTCGTGGGGGAAAATCGTGTTGCAGCATTTTCGAGGTGGTTTTAAAGGCACGTCAAAATCTGTCAATTGGTGGCTTAGGTGGGTTTGCATTTGAGGCCTCCAAAGTTCAAACGGCCCCAGCTGGAGGGCGGGCTAGATCCGCGGACGGTGGGAAGGTGTGCAGGGCTTCCGCTGGTAGGTGTTGGTGCGGTCCCCCTCGACTCCGCACCGGGACGCCCCCACCCCGTGGCAGCGACAGACCTGCCCGTAAGGTCCCCCAGCCTGGCTCCAGGGCTCACTCACTCCGCCTCTAAGGCAGGCCCCGCGGCGGCTCTCGCGTCCGGGCCCCTTGCGGTAATCAGAAGCAGCTCCGGGCGGGGAGCTCGAACGCTGGCCAGGCCGCCTTTGCCACCCCCGCGTGATGCGCCGGAGGGCGGGAGGAGCCTGCGGGGGCGGGGGGCGCGTCTCAAGGTCCTCCCTGCACATCTGGCGCAATGGGGAGCGCTCGCCTTTCTTTCCCGGGTTTTGTTCTCACAGCTGTGTCCATTCCGCCCGTGACCCCGCGAGTGATCCCTGACAGGTGATGAATTGGCAGCGGCGGCGGCGGCGGCGGCGCGCGGGCCAGGCCGCGGCGGGGCCGGAGCCGGAGCCCCGGAGCAGACTCTCTGGCGCCAGGCGCGTGACGCCGCCCATTCACGCCGCCCTGCAGCCTTGTCCTCGCGGCGCCGCTCAGGCGGCTGCCATGGCAACCGCGCCGTCACTCAGCGCGCGCGCCCAGCTGATCAATGCCTGCGAGGCCCGGCAGTCCCAGGCTCGCCCCGGCGCGGCCGCCGGCCCGCGCGCACCTGCAGCCGCTGCACGTCTTAAGTTTCGAGTGATTTGGGGAAGGAAGGAGGACCGAGAAGAAAAGAAAAGGGTTGAGGGGGGGGCGGGGTGAGGGGAGGAAGAGAGGACGAAGGAAAAATGCCAGGAGAGGGAGAAGAAAGAAATCTTCCTTTTGCAAAAGGAGGCATAATATGGCTTAGAGGTTGCCAAAGCAAAAGGTTTTGCTTTATTTTGTTTTTGCAACCGAGGCGTTCGGGGTGGGGCTGGCGCGAGAGAAGGGTGGATGGGGAGAAGGTCACTGTCTTAGCGCATGGCGAGATTTATTTATTCCTTTGGATGATTTCAGTTTCTCGCCGGATGGCTTTGATGCTGGACTCCTAAAAATACCTTTGAAAGACTGAAAGACCCCACCCCCGCCTCCACACCGTCCTACTGCCTAACTCCTCGGAACCCTGGGAGGTTGCGCATAAACCATTAATTTTTTTTTTTCCAGAACAGTCCCTTTCTCTGCCATGGGGGAGCCGGGAAGATGTGCAGAGCCTAGCGCGATTCGCGCCCTCATTACCACTACAAAGCGCGGGCCAGACCAATCCCCTTTCTAATGCACCATTTTCGACTGAGAACATCAAGAGGCCAGAAACTTCCAAGTCAGCTTGCAGACGCAGACGCCTCCTGGGTCCTGGCTTTAAGAACCAGATGCCAACATTCCCGGACAGTTTATGGCATCCGGATCCCTCAAGGGTGCTCATCTGCAGTTGAGAGTGTTAGTAGCAATTATTTATCGTCTGCCTTGGAGAGGAGTTCCTGAACATAAATGTCCTCTGCTGGCTCTAAAGCTGGGGGCGGAGGCTGTGTGTTGTGGGGTGGGGGTTGGGGGGCCGAATGTTCCCGGTCCTGTTATCTGGTTTAGCAGCATTTGTTGTGGTTTTCGAGGAAACGGCATCTGGATTACATAAGGATTCAAGTTTTTGCTTTACTTGTTTATTTAATACCTTGGCAAGAGGGAGCCCTTACCCTGAAACCAGATAACCGATTTTGGGTTTAAAACAGGCTTAGATGAAGGGCCACTCCAGGGGAAGAAAATGAGCAAAGCCACAAAAAGCAAACGAGGGAATGTTTATTTTTCTCTTTTTGGATATTTTTGAAGACCTGCCTAACCTCTTAAACTTCTTGTCGCACACAGCTAATAAACGGCATTAACAAAGCGTTTCAACGACTACCACGGCTTAACAGTGGCTCCTCCCCTGCCCTGCCACCATTCGGGCCGTAATTCCTTCCAGGATTCCCGCACCGTCCTGTGTGCCCAGAGCTCTCTAGAGCACCAGGTAGAACTCCGTGCTAAATCCAATTGCTTGCAAACTTCTGATCCCCTTTTAGGGGGATCACTTTTCAGCTTGGTTCAAAGAAAGCAAAGTTTGGGAAGTTTGGCGGAGGGGCCGATTTAACTACGGGCACTGCAAATATTTTGTTACAAGTGCTGTGAAGTGCCCCGATTTGTGGCTGCGTTTAGTTTTCACAAAGGATTTTCCTGTGTCTTTTATTCCGGTCCCCACATTAAAAAAGAAAATTAACTTGAGCGAGAGATAAGGTCTTGGAAAACAATCTTGGGCCGCCTGCGAGCTGGCGGGAGCAGCGCTGGCGTCGCCGAGTCTGCGCCGCCCTGAGGCGCGAGTCTTGGGGTCCGGCCACTGCAGGGAGCCTAGGTCGTGTAGGGACCCCCCTCCATCCGCTGTGCGCCTCCGCGCCACAGCGCAGCACCCAGGCCGCACCCCTCTGCCCACCAGCAGCCGTGGGAATCCACCCCAGCCAGCGACAAGGGCGGGCTTGTCCGGAATCAAACTGCATCTTAATATTATAATGCGGCACCAAAAGCAAAACCCGAGGCCCGGCTTGCAGACCCTAACAAGAAACACATTGTGTGCACTTTTTCTTTTTTGGCTCAAGCGACGTTCGCGCGCCGGCCCCTCCGCAGCGAGCCAAGTCCATGACTTCAGTGAGGAGGAACCCGCCTGCCTCGCACCACGTGCGCTCCCAGCTGGGGCAGCCACCCTGCTGCGCCTTGCGAGCCCTGTCACGGTCCCTGGGAAGGGCTAGGGCCTGGCCGGGACGCACTTGTCATGGGCACAGGACAGGGCTTTGGGGCACAGCCATTTCTCGGCCAGGGAGGCAGGCGAACCCATCGCCCGGGCACTGGTATCACCCAGGCGGCGCCAGCGCGAGTTGGCTGGTGGACAAATGTTTCAATAGTTTCAACTCCTTCTTCCCGTTGCCGCATCTTTAAGGCGTTTACTCCCAGATTCAGCCTTCTCCTTTTAATAATGACAGTTTGCAGACTTCTCCTCTCTAGTTAGAGGGAGTGCGTGCGCGGGTCCTGCAACACTCTAGCTGCGCGTCACCCTGAACCATTCTGTGGGAGGGGCAGGACCTAAGGCTGCATCTCCAGGAGGGAACGTGGAGAGACATCGTGGGCGGAGGGGACTTGGAGGCGTTCCTGGAGGGGCAGTCCTAGGCATAGGGCGAAGGATTTGCGCTCTAGCTGGTGGAGCGCACATCGCCCTGGTTAGCTCTGTGGTGGGTCCTGGGCTCTTCCCCGCCTCTTCCTGCCTCCGCTGACACCAGGGACTGCCCTTCATCAGTACTCTGCAGAAAAGGCTGGGTAAATTAAGGCGTACATTTAATTTTAACTATCATGCCTGGTTTTCTAGGATTCTGTGTGAAGAATACAGAGACAGACGTTACATTTCAAAGAAAAAAGGGCGATACGACGGCCCTCTTTAAGGAGAGCGTAAACATGCACTTTAGGTAAAAGCTAATCTTTTACACGCCTGTGCACGGCACACCTCTTTTGCTGTTCGCCTTGACCCCGAGTTTGGAAAGACTGCCCCCATTTCAGAGAGTAAGAAACGCAGGCACACATGGATGACAGACGACTCTGTGGTGGCCTAGACTCCAGCCAACACTTCTGGGACAACCTGCCATCGTGCATGGGTGTGTAACCTTGACTCCAGGTGGGGCATTGATTACTCTTTTAACCTTGAAATGTATTCCAGTCTTGGACGACTGGATTGCCAAGAGCCAGGAATCTGTGAAAACAGTTTGTTCTCATTTTTCTCCTAAGTTAACACTGAGTGACTGAGTTTGACCCTTTGTTAACTAAAGGTCAACTGACATCTTAGGACTTTTCAAACCTTAGTGTATGTAAGAAGCCCATGTTTACACCCAGAGTTCTGTGACCACCTGTATAAATTCTGGTTCAGTAGGTTTGGTGAGCAGCCCACGATATAGCATTTTAAGCAAGCATGGCAAGGAGATGCTGATGCTGGTGGTGCGGTGACCACAATCTGAGAAGCTTCAGACGAGTAATTGGCCTCTTAAATGAGCCCTGGATAAATAATTGGCCTCATAAATGAGCCCTGCAGCAGGCAGACTGCTGGGTGAGAATGAGCCTACTTGGACCCTTTAAGGCAGCAGTCCCCAACCATTTTGGCACCAGGAACCAGTTTAGTGGAAGACCATTTTTTCAATGAGGGGTTGGGAGGGTTGACGGAGTGGGGCTGGGGGATGGGTGATGGGTATTGGGGGTATGGTTTCAGGGTGAAGCCCTTCCACTTCAGATCATCAGGCATTAGATTCTCCTAAGGAGCCCACAACCTAGATCCCTGGCATGTGCAGTTCACAGTAGGGTTTGCGCTCCTATGAGAACTAATTCTGTGGCTGATGTGACAGGAGGCGGAGCTCAGAGAGTAATGCTCATTCACTGCTCACCTCCTACTCTGCCTGGGATTCCTAACAGGCCACGGACAAGTACCAACCAGCCCACTGCCTGGGGTTTTGGGGACCCCAGCTTTAAGGAACTGTACCCTTGTTTCTAGAAATTCAAGAGAAGGAAAATATGTTGTACTTACCCACATTTTCTCTTTTTCATTTGTTGTTTTTTCCTTCCTGATGTTCCATTATTCTCTCTTTGATTAATTTCTTCTGTTTCAAGAGCATTTTTTGGACAGTCTTTTAGAGTAGGTGTGTTGGTGACGTGTTCCCTTAGTTTTCCTGCGTCTGAAGTCTTGTTCTTCAGTCCCGCAGAGTATTTTTGCGGGATATAGAATTTGGGGTTGACAGCGTTTTTTCCTTTTAGCACCTGATACACTGTGGTGCTTTCTTCCTTCTGTCAAGATTTCTCATGATGAAATCGGATTTCTCTTATGAAATCTGCTGTTATTTGAATTGCTTTTTCCCCAATGTAAGTAAGGTGTGTTTTCTCTCTCCTTGATTTATTTGTCTTTCATTTTTGGAAGTTTGCCTGTGATCTATCTTGGCATGGATTTCTTTAGGTTTATTCTGTTTGAGGTTCTCTCGGCTTCTTTTGCCAAACTTGGGAAATTTTCACCCATTATTTCTTCACATACTTTTTCAGCCCTGCCCTCTTTCTCTTCCCTTTCCAGAACTCCAATGACACTGATATTAGATCTTTTGTTATAATCCCAGAGGTCCCTGAGGCTGTATTAATATATTATTTAAAAATCTGTTTTCTCTCTGTTGTTCAGTTGGGCAATTTCTGTTGTTCTATCTTCGGGTTCACAGATGGTTTCCTCTGTCCTCTCCACTGTGCTTTTGAGTCCATTCAATGAGTTTTTGCTTTGGTTACTGTATTTTTCAGTTTTAAAATTTCCCTTTCATTCTTCTTTACATTTTCTGCTTCTTTGCTGAGTTTTCTGTTTTTCATGGTTTTTTTGCCTGTTCGTAATCACCTGTTAGAGGATTTTTCTGATGGCCCCTGCAGAGTCTTTGTCAGATTATTCCAACATCTGTGTCACCTCAGTGTTGGCAACCGTTGATTGTCTTATCTCGTTCAAGTTGAGCTTTTCTTGGTTCTTGGAATGATGAATGATTTTTTCTTTTTTCTTGAAACATGGGCGTTTTGGGGGTTATGCTATGATCTAGAGCTTATTTAAATCTTCTATTATAGTGGCCTCTGCTGCCACCACCCTGGCTTGGGAGGAGGTGCTCCTCACGTGGCCTCCACTGACACTGTGGAGTGGAGGCATCTTACCACTGGAAGGTGACGAATGTCCCAGTTCTTACTCAACCTTGACAACCCCAGTGGGGAGAGGGCAGTGCTGATTATCCCCTGGGTGGTGGATGGGGTGGGTAGTGTAGGTGTTCAGGTTCCCAGGTGGCCTCTGCTGATGCTCTGTTGAGAGAGCTCGTTGCTGTCCTGCAGGGATGACTGTCTGCTCCCCGCCGTACCTTCTCTGACACCATCATGTTGTTCAGGGTGGCGTCTCCTGCAGCAGGCTGAGGGGGTCTGTCTAGCTTTCCACTCCTCTTTGCTGATGGGGTTAGAGTTGGAGCCACAGTCTTTTCTCTGGTGTTTGGTTGTAGTGGGATGGTTATGGTCTAAAAGGTTTTGGTTTCTTGGCTTCTCTCTTACAGTCACCATGTAACAAATGCAGACATCTGTGAGATCACCATGTAGTGAGGAAGTCCAAGCTGGTGGCATGAAGAGGCCACATGGAAAGGGCTAAAAAAGGGGCCAGCCTCAGTCATCCCAGCTGAGCACCTGGCTAGGAGTAAAGGAGGACCCCATGGATATCCAGCCCGGTAAGATGACATCAGCCCCAACCACCAACTGACCATGCACACAAGACATCGTGAGTGAGGCTGCCCACTGGAGCCTGGCCAGTGGGACTGTAGAGTAACTCATTGTCGTAAGCCAGTATGTTTGGGGGTGATTTGTTTCATAAAGTGGCCCCCAAAAGAGGAATTGGGGGTATAGAGTTTCTAGGTACAATCTTGTGCATTCATTGTAGTTGTAGTCATTGATAATTTATTTGTGTGTTTTTCCTGAAAGTTTTATAACAACGTGATTTATAATGCATAAAAATATCCCTACATCCAACAAACCTGCCTTTTTTTTCTTTTCTTTTTTTTTTTTTTTTTTTGAGACAGTGTCTCACTCTGTTGCCCAGGCTGGAGTACAGTGGCATGATCACGGCTCACTGCAGCCTCAACCTTTTGGGCTCAAGCAATCCTCCCACCTCAGCCTCCCAAGTAGCTGGGACTACAGGCATGTGTCACTGCACCCAGCTATTTTTTCTTTTTTGAGACAGGGTTTCACTCCTGTCACCCAGGCTGGAGTGCAGTGGTGCAATAGCTCACTGCAACCTCTACCTCCTGGGCTCAAGCAGTTCTGCTGCCTTAGTCCCCCGAGTAGCTGGGACTATAGGCACATGCCACTGCGCCTGGCTAATTTTTGTATTTTTTAGAGACGAGGTTTCGTCATGTTGCCTTGGCTGGTCTTAAACTCCTGAACTCAAGTGGTCCTCCTGCCTTGGTCTCCCAAAGTGTTGGGATTACACATGTGAGCCACTGCACCTGGCTAATTTTTGTATTTTTTTGTAGAGATGGATTTTCACCATGTTATCCAGCTGGTCTTGAACTGCTGGGGTCAAGTCATCTGCCTGTCTCAGCCTCCCAAAGTGCTGGGATTTCAGGCATCACTGCACCCCGCCTAAAGTGCCTGAATTTTAAAAGAAATACAGGTTTTGTTTGTCATATGTCTAGTATATTCTCAGAATTTTTTTTTAACTGATAAGAACTCCTACCAGCTATCCCCCAAGATACAGAATTTATAACCCTATGCGATGACTGTATGTTTTGAATCAAAACCAAGTATGATGAATGACTACCAGCTCAGGGGCCCTGGAGACACAAGGAAGCCTCACTGGTGAGAGGTGGCTGCCTGTGGGCCGCACGGTTTCCCGGAAAGGCAGTGAGAGCATCTGGTACCTCCAGACACTGCAGAAACAGTGTCACAGAAACATCTCAGAGGCGTCACTTCTCTTTATCAAGATTTTAAAGTGATTTCAACATTAAAAAAAAAAAAAAAAACAATGTAAAGAATTTGAGTGTGGAGTGATGATCATGCTTCCAGGTTAGGATCAGGCTCTTTCTCCCATTGTCTTTTTGATTTAAGGTGCAGGGACTCCTGGGATGGTGTTGCCCAGTGACACAATCCCAGTGTGGCCATTTCTGATCCCGAGAAAGCAGTCAGGAGTGGGTGGCTGCAGTTACAGTTCATCGAGTCCTGCTGGTTCAAGTCATGAGTCCTGAATTCCCTGGGAGGAGCCACTAAAGAAATGCAGAAGAAGGAAATCCTTGCAATAAAGTGGGATGAGGTTCTTTGGTTGCTGCTGTTACGGGGGTGGGGTGCATGTTGGGGCCTGGGGGGTGAGGCTGAGGGCTCCCCCAGTCTGTCCCTCCCTGAGCCTGAGCTCTTGGTTCCCACCCAGCCCGTTGTTTCTTTCTTCTCTGGGAGCACCTGCACCCCCAGTTTGCGGCGTGTCCTGGGGTGAGTCATTGTGAGCCCCAGGTTCCCATATGTAAAGGGTGGGTAACGCTCCCTCACTTGCTTCTGCACTAAGCCCTTACAAAGCCCTCAGACGGAGACTGCTGCTTTCATATCTTGCAGGCCATCAAACTGCCAGTGGGAAGGGTGCCCAGGTAACCTGCCCACGTCAGGACGGCCAGGAGATGGCGGAACCAGAATCTAAGCCCACTCCCATCTGACTTCAACGTCTGTGCCCGATGTTTGCACCGAGTCACCTCCTAAGACTTTCTGAAACTGGATCACATCCATTTATCTCTGAGAGAAATGCACGCTTAAAAAAGGAAATATTTACTATGGATATTTTACAATAGTTCCAAAACATGAAAGTTTTAAATAAAATATTCTTAACCATCCTCACCACATCTTCAGGTTCCCTTACAGCTACTATATTTTGATGATTGCCCATTAGAAAAATAGACTATGCTTTCTGTAGGTTTTAAAGGAATGGTGGTGAAATAGGGAGCATTCCTTGAGCACATCCTGCCTGTGGGCACGCCTCTGAGCACTGGACCAGGCCAGAAGAGGCCATGTGTTGGCTGCTTTGGGATCCCAGCACTGCCAATGGCAGGTGGGCTATGACCCAGGGAGAGAACGTAGCCTTTTGCATTCTGTTGCCCCATTTGAAAATGGAGATGATAGTGGTGCCACCCTCAGTGTTATTTTGAGGATTTGAGTGTATTTCAGACGTTGTACCTGAAAAAATATAAATGCTCAGTAAATACGGTTGCCAGATAAAATGCAGGAAACCTATTTAAATTTAAGTTTTGGCTGGACAATGAATAGAATAATTTTTTTTTTTAGTATGAGTATGTCTTTATATTTTATCTGCTAAATTTAGCAACCTCCTCAGTAAATGATCACTACAATTGCAAAAACTCCTTATGACAAATATAGTAAATCTGTAAAGAAATAGGAACTTGCATTTATTTTTACTAAGCTCTGACTGGTTAAGATAACTGGGCAAGAGAAGATATATTCGACTAAACTTGCAGAATGTAGAGTACAGAGATTCAAATTTGAAGTCCTATAGGACTGGAATGGCCAGAGGCGAACTGTAGAGAGCTTATGTAAAGAGTCCTGATTTCAAAAGTTCCTCAGAGACTTAAGTGGGCCCACAGACCCCTCCTGTGTCTCTGCATAAGCCAGCTCGTTATATCAGTTATAAATTGATTTCCAGAGAAACGTACCCTGGAGGTCCCTCTCCCACTTGAAATAGGACTGGCCAATCTAGATGTCCCCCAGGTGATGTTGACTCAAGTATAGCTCCATACATTGGAGAATCTATTCAAGAAAACAAGCAAAAGTATTTGTGACTGAGCTAATGCCAGCTGGTATCTTGAACAAATCCAGATCTCTAACATGCTAGTTTATTTCTTAGTGTAAAATGTGTGTTATTGATGGGCAGATAGCTCTCATTCAAGCAGTGACAGATGCAAGCTCTTCCCATTTTTGTGGCTTCGTTGTATTCAGTGTGTGGCTTCCAAGGTGCCTGGGATCATCTCCACCAAGACTAAGGAAGAGGAAAGAGCTTGGAGAACTGCACCTGACTGGTTTTTATGGATCAGGCATGGAATTGGCTCCAACACGTTAGCTCACATTCCATTGGTTAGAACCGGGTTTCTCAACTATTAGTACCGGGTGAGTGTAGGGTTTTGGCACCATGGGCATTTGAGCTGGCCAAAGGCTAACCAGGGTTAGAACAAAGCCACAAAGCCTGTGAATGGTGTTTATTGTTGTGAGGTGCTGTCCTGTGCATTGTGGAATGTTCAGCAGGATGCTCTCTGGCCTCAGAGACTCAGTAGCTTCCCATAGAACTCTCCTCTCTCTTCCAGTTGTGACAACCACAGATGCCTCCTCTCCAGACATTGCTAGATGTCCCCTGGGAGGCAAAATTATCCTGGTTGAAAACCACTGTGTTAGAACTCGGTCACATGGCCACACCTAACTGCAAGGGAGGCTGGAAGATCTAGACGAGTAGTATGCCAGGAAGAAAATAAAAATGATTTAGAGGCTGCTGGCCAGTCACTTTCAGTGACCTTCAGCATACTGATTCCTCTGCAGCTATGGGGATACTTGTGCCTGTTTCTGACTGTTTCCTGTGTGAGGGGACATAGTGAGAACTGGAGGGGTGACATGTTGGACTTGGGTAGGGTGAAGAGGATTGGAAATGACCATCACGTTTGGCAGCATTGAATGTTTATGACTATTTGAATAGTTGTGACAAGGGGACAGTGAAGGAGGAAATAACCATTTTTGAATACCCTTTTACAATTTGCAAGGCACTTTTAAAGGTAAGAATGAGTTCCTAGACCATATTAGGGTGAGAATGGACATTGTTGGCTCCCATATCATTGGGCAGGGGCTTTGAGATCTTTGTCTTAAAAAGGCAGATTGGATTTGGAGTAGAAGGAGAAGTGTAAAGACCTGTACCTGAGTGTGTTTGCAGAGGGGAATTGTCATTTGGAAGCACAAGAAAGGGGATGGTCCATTGACACATATGGTACATTGTGTTTTCATATAATTATACCTGAATGAAAGCAAGAGGAAACATGTAGGAAGCTGTTTATGTAGTCCTTTTAATAATGTTTACATGAGTTAATGAACATGCAAACGTATCTGATGAAAACATGTCAGTAGTGAAACAGCCTTGTGAAGAATCGGATCTTACCTCAGGCTGGAAAAAAGGACAGGTTTTCCAAGCTCACAAATTGCAGCCAGTGTGAATAGTAGCACAAATGACTTTGAGCTTTAAGACATCCATCCATCCATCCATCCATCCATCCATCCATCCATCCATCATCCATCCATCATCCATCCCCTCATCCATCCATCCATCCATACAGCCCATCCATCCATCACTCCATCTATCCACCCATCCATCCCTTCATCAATCCATCTGTCCATCCATCCATCCATCCATCCATCCATCCATCCATCCATCCATCCTTCCATCCTTCCTTCCTTCCTTCCATCCTTCCATTCATCCCTTCATCCATCCATCCATCCATCCACTCATTCATCCCTTCATCCATCCATTCCTTCATTCACTCATCCCTTCATCTGTCCGTCTACCATTCATTTTCCCCTTCATCCATCTATTCATTTATCCATCCATCCATCCATCCATCCATCCATCCATCCATCCTTCCATTCATCCTTCCATGTGTTCAGCAAGTATTTACTGAACACCTATTATGTGCCAAGCACTCTCCTCAGAACTCAGGAAATACCAGTAAACAAAACCAACAAAAATCCCTCACCACCTAGATATTACATTTTGATGGAAAGAGACAAATAAAATTGGTGAGTGAATCACATAGGTTATTAGAAGGTGATAAAGGTGTAGGTGATAAAGGAGAAGTGCCAGGAGCAAGGATTGGGTACAGTTGTGAATAAGGTGGCACCAATAGGTTGCACGGAGAAGGTGACATTTACACAGAGACTTGAAGAAAGCAAGGAGAGAACATGACTATCTGGAGAACAGCATTTGTGGAAGAGGGGACAGCCAGTGCAAAAGTTCCAAGGCATGAGTGCCTGGTGCGTACACGGAACATCAAGGAGGCCAGCGTGGCAGAAATGCCGTGAGTCCAGGAAGAGAATAGCAAATAAGTGTAGGAAGGTAGTGGTGTACAGTGGGGTGGCGTGGGGGTGGAATTGTGGCAGACAGATGGTGTTGGTATAAGGCCTCTTGGCCCTTTTGTTTACCATGGCGCAACAGACCCGTGAGATCGGCAAAAACTAAAAAGTCTGACAACAGAAAATCTGGAAATCTGGTGAGGATGTGGAGCAGTGGGAATTCTCCAGTACTGCCAGGGGGCATGGGCATCGATCCCACCACACTGGAATGCAAAGGGGCATTCTGAGTAGAACTGAACATCTGCCCATCCTTGACCCCACAGTTCCAGCCATGGGCATGCAAATGAACGTGCACACGTGTTGACTGCAGCATTTGTTTGTAATTATGAAAACATCTAAGTTTCCATATATGGGAGAGGGGATAACATGGGAGTGCCCTACAGTGGAGTTCTAGGGAGCAGTAAAAATAAATGGATTAGAGTTGTACACGTCAAAATGGATGAAGATAAAAGACATGAGGATGAGAGAAGAACACCTGGCCACAGAAGTATATGTCCCGTATGACGCTGGTATATCCAGAGCGTTCAAACAACACAACACTACTCATTGTTTCCAACATGAGTATGAAAGTATGGAGCAGTGCAGAGGGCCAGGAGCACTGAATCCAGATGGTTACTTCTCCAGGCAGGGGCCGAGGACCAGGGCTGGAGGTTTACTTCAGGAGCTTCAGTGGCGCATGCTGAATGTGCTGTTTCTCGGGCTGGGGGACAGAGACGTGCATGCTGTTATACACTCTCTACTGAAGTGATTATATAACAATATGCTAATTTATCGTGTAATAAATTTGACCAGAAAAAAAAAAAACTATTCTGTGACGGCTTCCATGACTGGATTTCACGTTGTAGGTTTCTAAGCAGAGAATCCAAGAAAACCAAAGGAGCGGCGAAGGAAAGCCTCTGGGGTGTTCTGGGAGTGCCCCTTTGCTTGGGCTACTCTATTAGAGTCGAGAAAACCCGGGACTTGTGACAACTGGAGTCAACCTGGGATCCTGGCACCAAATGCCAGCAGAAACAATCCTGCCGCCCTCGGAAGATGAGATGAGGTTCTTTCTGGAACATGAGTGCAGTTCGAGAGCTTCAGGTAGGAAGCCCAGTTGTCCTTACCCTGCGTGGCCCACCAGGATCATGAATGGCGTCAGCCTCAGGGAGCTATGAGCCTGGTGTCTGAGACACAGCTTGGGCCTTTGTACTGCTGGAAGCACAGGGAACGCTGAGGGTTGATCAACTGCCTGGCAAAGACGAACTGGCATGCTCGTCAGTGTGAGAACAAAGCCACAGACCTAGGAGTGGCATTTTGCAGATCTGCTGTTTTTCAAAAAAAACTTGTGCTTGAATGTGTGTAACATAAAATTTACCATTTAAGCCTTTGTGTGTGTGTGTGTGTGTGTGTGTGTGTGTGTTTTCGAGATGGTGTCTTGCTCTGTGGCCCGGCTAGAGTGCAGTAGCTCACTGCAACCTCCACCTCCCAGGTTCGAGCAATCCACCTGCCTCAGCCTCCCAAAGTGCTGGGATTACAGGCATGAATCACCACGCCTGGCCCATGTAAGCCATTTTAAAATGGTCAATCAGTGGCATTAAGTGCATTCACATTGTGCCGCCATCACCGCCATTGACCTCTGGAACTTTTTCATCTTCCCCAATGGAAACTCTGCCCATTAAACACCCACTCCCCATTCCCCTCCCTCGCAGCTCCTGGCAACCACCCTTCTACTTCCTGTCTCCATGAATGTGACTACTCTAGGTGCCTGTAAGCAGAATCGTACAGGATTTGTTCTTTTGTGTCAGATCTGGGGCTCGTGTGCTAAAGGAAACTGCATGCAAACTTCTGTGTGAGTGGAGAGAGAACCTGTGTCTTGAGTGTCAAAGGAGTTTCTGCCCCAAGAGAACTTAGAGTTACCAGGGCGGAGCCTTGACTTTTTGGAGGAACGTGTCAGAAGATGTGCTCACTCACTTCCCTGGATTCATTGATATTGCCAGTGTGAGAATGGCAAACCCAAGGCCCAAGTGTGGCCACTCTTCACGCAGGCCTGGTGGAGCCTTACTGCTGCTCAGAATCCTCTTTTTTTTTTTTTTTGAGACAGAATCTCGCTCTGTCACCCAGGCTGGAGTGCGGTGGTGCGGTCTTGGCTCACTGTAAGCTCCGCCTCCTGGGTTCATGCCATTCTCCTGCCTTAGCCTCCCGAGTAGCTGGGACTACAGGTGCCCGCCACCATGCCCGGCTAATGTTTTGTGTTTTTAGTAGAGACGGGGTTTCACCGTGTTAGCTAGAATGGTCTCAATCTCCTGACCTCGTGATCCACCCACCTCGGCCTCTCAAAGTGCTGGGATTACAGGCGTGAGCCACCGCACCTGGCCCAGAAGCCTTCCTAACACAGTGTGCGGGCAGCCACAGCCACCTGATAGGCCCTGTGGAGGAAACATTTGCCATCTGTGGTCTGTGGCATGTAAGTTACTTTGAAAACTGGAGGTAACACAGTCTGAAGCATTCACATGACTTCTTTGGGCCCTTAAGGTAAGTCAGCGAATGTGTGACAAGTGCTTGGAACCTCCCTGGCTGGGGGCTCCCTTGCCTAGAGACCAGCTCCTTCCCGTGCCATGTGTGTCTTCCAGAGCCCGTGACTCCAGGTCTCATTCCATGAAGATGACACACTCCCTTTCTCCTGGGTGGTTTTTTTTTTTTTTTTGAGACAGGGTCTTGCTGTGTCACCCAGGCTGGAGTGCGGTGGTGCAATCATAGCTCACTGCAGCCTTAGCTTCATGGGCTCAAGTGATCCTCCTGCCTCGACCTCCCAAAGTGCTGGAATTACTCCAGCCTCTCCTGGGTCTTTGAGGTCTATGCCTGTCCAGGGCTGATGCTCAGCTAACCTGGAAGTTTTCTCGGCAGTGCGAGTAGTTTTTCATTCTCCCCTCCAGTGGTGATGATAAGTCCCCTTCATGGAGTTTGCTGTTCATTTCTCTGCTCACAGGGATTAGAACTTGATGGCAGTGAGGAGGAGGGTGTCAGGCACTGGCTTGGCCGGCACGAGGGGTGCACTTAGCCCTGAGCACACCCTGAGGAAGCAGCTGCGCTTCAGGCTCCCTGTGACGTGAGGAAGCTGAGAGGCAGAGGCGAGCAACATGCCTGAGGCCGCAGAGCCACCAGGAGACCAGGGAGCAAAGCCACAGCACCCGTCCTGCTCCCTTTTTTCAGTCAAGTATGAGGAAAATAGCGAGGAAAGTTATTCTAATGTGGAGCAGAACAACAAAAACCCATAACAACCTTCTCGTGTCGACTCAGAACTGATGGTCATCTGGACGGTAATGGGATTTTACTCTTGTGTTCTTGAAAGGTCTGCCAGGAAAAACCTCACTAGAATGGCCTGGAAGCTGCTGGAAAATATGGATTTGTAGGCCTGCCCCCACCCCTGCCTATCCCATGAGAATCTGTGGTAGAGTAGGGAGTAGGCCAAGGAATTTAAAATTTTCACAAGATTCCTGGGCACTCCTTGAATCATGCCCGGAGAAACGCTCTGCAGACCCTCAGCTTCTTAACGGAGGTATTGATACTGTTTGGCTGTGTGCCCACCCAAATCTCATCTTGAATTGTCATCCCCATCATCCTCATTATCCCCACGTGTCAAGGGAGAGACCAGGTGGAGGTAATTGAATCACGGGGGCGTTTCCCCCATCTGTTCTCCTGAGAGTGAGTGAGTGAGTTCTCGCGAGATCTGATGGTTTTATAAGCGTTTGGTAGTTTCTCCTGCGTTCATTATCCCTCCTGCCGCCCCGTGAAGAAGATGCCTGGCTTCCCCTTCACCTTCTGCCGTGATTGTAAGGTTCCTGTGGCCTCCCAGCCATGCTGAACTGTGAGTCAATGAAACCTCTTTCCTTTCGAAATGACCCAGTCTTGGGCAGTTGTTTATAGCAGTGTGAGAACAGCCTCATACAGGTGGAAGTGTGGCTTTGGAACCTGCATTTTAGACAAGATTCCTCAGCTGATTCTTAAGCGCACACCACCTGGGCGCCGCTGTCTTCAGGCCCTCAGCAGCAGCGGTTTAGCTTTTCCTGACATTTTGTGCTTATCGCTAGTCATGGCCATATGGTGATGGAAAGTGGCCATTTTATGATAGAATGGAGGTCCTAACTGGTGGGGACATTGCAGGAACTGCAGGAATTAACCTGTCTCATGTTTCATTGAAAAACATAATTTGTCATCAAAATGAGTAAGTTCTCTCACTTTTGAATGTAAATCATATACTATGAGAATGAAGGATACATTTAAAACATACTAAATTGAAGCGATCTTTGTGTTTTGATGGTGACTGATTGCTGCTTTGCGTTTTTGTTACCATTTCAATCCTTGAGTTTCTTTGGTCCTGTTCATTGCCCTGGCTCCAACTCGGCTTTTTCTCCTCTGTAGGCAAAGTTCTAGTGCATACAATCCCAACACGATCGTGGTGTTCTGTAAGAGCCTCTGTGCTCCAGTCAGTTGGGGCACCCATCTGGGTCTGACTCCCAGCTCTGTCTTTTCCTCCTTCAGGAGGCGGGGCGGCACCTTGCCTGACCCAGCCGCCTCTAATGACCTCCCTCAGGACTTCTCTAGGTGAGACTCAGCGTGACTCAGCAACCAGACTTTTTCTGGGAGCCAGAATATTTTGCCACACAACCAACATATGGTAAACATTCACGCTGCCTGAGCACAGTAATTGTAAATTAAACATGCCAGGGAAACGAAAAACGCCTAGATCTCCTCACTCTCAAGCGGAGAGATCCTCAGCTCAAGAATGAGAACAAGTTGACAAAGCCATCCCCCGCCGCCACCCCCACTCTGCTCCCTGGAGCTGCCGAGGGGATCTGTTGCTCAGAAGGTGGCCCTGAGAGAGCAGAGAAGACACAGGACGCCAGGGTCTATGTGGAGAGGGGCGGAGGGACATGTCTCCTCAGTTTAAAGACAACACAGATGTGGTCCCAGCTCCTCTGGAGGCTGAGGCAGGAGAATCGCTTGAACCGAGGAGGCAGAGGTTGCAGTGAGCCAAGATTGTGCCCCTGCACTCCAGCCTGGGTGACAGAGTGAGACCCTGTCTCAAAAACAAATAAAAAGATAAAACAGAGTGCTAAGAAGGAAGCGGCTCTGTTTGTCTGAAGTACTTGCCACCGTGGCTGGATCAGCTTTATATATTTGCAGGGAGCAGTACAGTTATTCCCAATTTTTAAGTTTGGTGGACTTCCCCTTTTTTCTCTTTCTCAGCCGTATGGAGGTATGGCAATTGAGAAAGACCAGGGCAGACACGGACATTTGGCGGCCTCCACAAATGGGATTTCAATGCTGTGAGTCCTGTGGTGGGGCCGTCCTCCTGGTCCTGCTCTTTGGAACGTAGCTGCCGGGAGCCCCTCTTCTCTCTGCATTCCTAGGCTCATGGTGGTGTGCCTCTGGGAAAGGGCAGCCTGTTAGAAGCAGCTGGTGCGGGCCGGTTTCGTCGTCTGAGATGCCTCTTGGCATTTGGTGTTCGCGTGACAAAGAACGCACACTGTATCCCCACCTTTCAGAGCCTGCAGTTTTCTTCCCCTGAAGTAGTTTGTTCTGCTTTGGAAGATGTTGCTTTTTAGGTTCTAAAGTGGAGTTTGAAGGTTGGAAGAGTTTGTGTTTTTGTTATTGTTTTATTTTAAATGTCTTGGCTCTGTGCTAATGGTTTTAAGGATCTGGGAGTGAGGAGTAAGAGAGAGAATGTGTGAGTGGAGATGTTTTGAGGGATGCTCCAACCTCAGGGTCAAGGTTGGCCATGAAGGCAGGTGGCTTAGGCGCCCTTCCTGGGTCATGCTGTCCCCTGCCGGCCTGCTGCGGCTCTCAGTACAGCACCAATGAGCACTGGAACGCTCCTGTATAATAGGCTTCCTGGAAGAAGGGTCTCCCTCGTTTGCCCTTTGCAACCCTGTTCCCCTGACGTGACAGGGCATGGCCCAGAGCATTGAAGGAATGAAGGCAGGAGACGCACCTGCAAGGCAAATGGAAAATCCTCACATCCACCTATTCACTGATTCACTTTTTCAAAAAAGAGATCAGTGTCTCCAGTGCACCCCAAGTCAGTGAGCATGGGACATTGAGAAGGTCCAAGTATACCCTAGTATACTGGAAACTAGTTGGGCAAGGTAAGCCCAGGCAGGAGGAAGAGAGGAAGAAGGTGGCGTGGACACGGAGGTACAAGACCCCCAGAGCTGCACGCAGGCTGGAGCCATCTACGCGTGGGTCTGCAGCACCACGCAGTGACACCAAACATTGTTTGATGCTGTAGGGAGCAAGGAAACATCTGTAATCAATTGCCTCTTTAAAAGTGCGGTACCCACAGGGTCGGAGTTTTATTTTGTTGTTTTTTAACTGACAGTACTTTTCCTGAGTTTGTTTTAGGAAAAAAGAAATGTGAGTTCTGATTTTTCTTCCCCAGTTGACCTGGGGCTGTCCCCTCTTCCCTGTGGATAGTCACTCCCACCCTGGCCTGAGATTGGATGTCAGCCCCGCCTCTGTGAGCCCTGCTAGCACCCCCTGCTCACAGCAGCTGCACTCTGATGTCCAGACCCCTCGACCGGCCTGAAGCCTGTCAGGGTCCACCCAGCCCACTGTCCAGCCTCAGCTTCCATCCCCTGCTCCTCGCCCATGATGCTCCAGCCACACACACCTGCTGTTCCCGGGACAGCCCTGGGTGGATGTTTACTCCTGCCCGCTCCTCTCTCTGGAACACCGTTATCCTCCCCTTCACTGCTTGGCTGACCCTTCTCTGTCCTTGAAGCCTCAGATATCACTTCCTTTGAAACCGTCCCTGCTCCCCCTGGGCTGGATGCCCCTGCCTATGCTGCTTCCCTGGAGCCTGGCCTGCACTGGGCTGGGCTGGCCGCTTTCTGTGAGCTCCTGCAACAGTACTACCATGATGGGCCAGAGCAGGGGGCTTTTATCCCAGACGTGGCAGGTGGAGCAGCGTCCAGGAGCCAGAACTACCTGTCTCCTGGATGCTTGAGGGCGGCGGTTTTTGAGTGTGGTCCAGGATGTCCAGACCACTGGGGAACCCGTCAGCAATGTGGACTCTCCAGCCCCAGCCTGAGAGGTGGGATCCAAGCCTCTGGGGACAGTCCATGGTCTGCTCCAACCTGCTCTCCCGGGACTGTGCTCCTGCCCAAGTGGGGGAGCCCTGGCAGCTCTGCAGATGGGCAGGTGGGCGACGATCCAGTCCAACCCCTCGGGCAGCCTTTCCTGGGCATTCAGACTTCAATGAGGGTGACATCGTGTCCTGAAGGCACACTCAGAGGACAGAGGGTTCGTCATCTATAGCTTAAAACCAATGTCAGCCAACCACGGGGATGAGGCTGGGGCCGGTCTGCAGAAGAAGAGGGGACTGTGCGTTTGTTGGGAGCTCCAGCTAAGGGTGGCCGACCTTGCCTGGGCTCAGAGGCCTGGAGCCACACATGACTGGGTTGGGAGATGACGCCAGAGGCCTGCTTAGCAGCCAGGGTGCGGGTGAAAATCCAGGGCCTGAGGGGTGGATGCTGCCCGGAATTCTGGGGGTGGTGCTTGCTGTTTTATCAGACCAGTACATGGAGCTTGTCATGTTCCAGACTTAAATGTTATCGCCAAAAAGAAGCCCTAAACAGGCCACTGTGTCCTGTTTTTTTAAAATTACAGTTGAGAAATAGAGGTCTGAAGTGATGACAGGATGGGCCAAGGCCACAGGCTGCTGACGAGGGTGGCGCTCTGCCCTGCCCCTGCCCCCAGGGCAGCCCGGGTCTCCAGGAGCAGTACCCTTAGAGCCTCGCTCAACTCTGGGGACACGAGGGGCCCCCAAGGTTGGCCTGCCCCTTCCTCTTCTTCCAGGCTGACAGGGGCCATCAGGAAGTGGGGAAGGGGTTTGGAGATGCCTCCAACTCCAATTGCTGGAGGCTTTCTTAGAATTTGGGGTACATGGTTCTTTTTCTTCAATTTCTGTCCAGTTCCTGAAGGGGAAGTGTGCGCCCCATGTCCACACACTGAGGCCTGTGCCACACCGAGAGATACAGAACTGGACGCTGGCACCCCTCAGAGAGCCTGGGAGCAAGGTCCCGTGGGTGGGCGGTCCCATGCCCAGTACACGCATCGGATGCGTTGAGGAATCCTCTCTGACGTGTTCCAACCAGGCATAAATAACACGTGACATTGTCCTGACAGCAAATAGAGCTGACCGTGCCCTGTTGTCTCAACACTATCTGTGGACACCATTTAAAAACCTTTTTGGAGATTTTGCCGTGTTGCCCAGGGTGGAGTACAATCATGATCATGGCTCACTGCAGCCTTGAATTCCTGGCCTCAAGTGATCTTCCCATCGTAGCCTCCCATAGTGCTGGGATTACAAGGTATGAGCCACGCCTGATGCGTGGCCACTGTGGGGCACCATTTATAGAGTGACCTGTGGCCCTGCAGTTACAGGTAAGTAGAATTGGACCTGAGACACTCTGGCGCTAGGGCAGCTGTCAGCTCTGCTGTCAGGGCCACAGTTGCGTGTTTGGGAGCTTCTGGTATCCTCATAGCCAGTCTATTCCACACAAATGAGGCCAGAGGAATGCCCTTCTAGTGAACGGGGCTCCTGCCACCATTCTGGACCGAACCACAGGGCAGCCCCTGCAGTTGGCAGAAGAGGGCAGGATTCTCACCCAGGCTGCCGGGGCTTCCTCTGAGGCTGCACTGGGTGTCCCCTCCCAGGTCCCATCTCTTCTCTGCCAGTCCCGATATACTCTGGGCCCCTTGCCTCTTCCCACTTGTAGCCCCTCGGATTTCCTTGGGGTCTTCACCCCCCTCTTCCCAAAGCCTGCTTGCTGCCCTCAGACAGGTACGGCCCATCACCTTCTTGCTGCTACATTTTGTTCAATGTCAGAGCGTCCTGTGGAGCCACCTCCTCCCCGCTCCACCATAGGGATGCCTTTGAGTCAGATGTCTTTCTTATCTCGTGTCCCCACAGTGAGCACACAGAGTAGCTGATTCGTGAATAGCTGTGAATTGCTTGAATTTCCTGTTTCTCTGAGGAAGGAGGCCCTTTCCTTTCCCTGGTACCACCTCCCAGGGTCTTCCAGGGATGGAGCTGGGACATGAAGAGTCATGGGCACACCAGGGGAAGGCATGTTCACTCTGGGTGGGGTGACCTGCTCTGGAGCGCACGGCGTCTCCCTGGGGCTGACCGTGGCCTCTGCCTCTGCGTGGGTTTGAACAGAGTCCATTTTCACTGCGGCCTCATTTCCTTGCGGTGCCTGGCACCATGCCGTGCCTCATGAACGGTGAGCAGTGCGTACACAACCCTGTCCCCTGTCTTTTTCATCTGTCACTAGAGCAGGTTTTCAGAAACTCAGATCTGGGCTTTCACTCTCCTTGGTTTCCCCAGCTCTTGAGGACAGCCACTCCAGTGCCAGCCCAGCCCTTGCCTCTGCAGCCTGACCTCTCAGCTCATCCTCCAACCTGCCAGAGCTGTCTCACCTCGGGGTCATGGCCTTTCCACAGACCTGGGGCCCTCATGACCCCGTCTAGCCTGGAAGTTCTCTCACTTAAGACTTAACTATACAAAGCCTTTTGTGGTTGAGCCCTTCAGTTAGAAGTGGCCGTTTCCTCCATCTTCCTACCCTGCCCTATGTGGATTCCCAGCGAGGCAGGAAAATGCTCAGGGCTGAGCTTGGGGTAGGGGGAATATCTGACAAGTGTCTGTGGCTATTTCTGCTTCTTCCTCCTGCCCAGTGTCTCTCGTTCACTGTATTGTTTCCCAGCATCTAGCTAGGAAAAGCACATAGAAGTTCTAATTAAAATTCATTGAATGAATAAATGAAGTTATTTCACTCTCATCAGAAATGAAAGGAAAATGTGTAAAGACACATACACAATTGATAGGTGTCCATGACATCATAAGAAACAGAAAGGCCTCTTTCTCTGGAGTGAAGACTGACATCACATTTTGATTGACTTATTACCTTTTGAGAGTCAGGGTCTTGCTGTGTCACCCAGGCTAGCGTGCAGTGGCATCATCATAGCTCACTATAGCATTGAACTCCTGGGCTCAAGTGATCTTCCTGCTTCAGCCTTCGGAGTAGTTGGGACTACAGGTGTGTGCCAATACACCCAGCTAAGTTTTCTACTTTTTTGTAAAGACAGTGCCTCATGTTGTCCAGGCTGGTCTTGAACTCCTGGGCTCAAGCAATCCTCCCACCTCACAAAGCTGTAACCTCAGCCTCCCAAAGTGCTGGGATGACAGGTGTGAGCCGTCGCACCTGGCCTCGATTGACTTATTTAATTGGCACACATTTTTTACCTCTGAGAAGCCTCTAAGTTGGGCTTGAGAAAGCCAGGTCTCAGCCACCAGGTTTGCTGGCTACATGTGCTTTGGCCAGTAGGCCAAAGGTTGAGCGGGGAGAAGCACACAGCTGCTCTGAATTTGTGGTGCCCAAAAAAGCAGAGAGAGAAAAGTACAAACATTCACTAGCCCTTGTTGATTTAGTTGGTTGGCTTTGTAAGACTGCAGGGTGTAGAAGTCAGCTTTTCTTTCTGGCTCCTGACTGACTCATTTGCCAAAGCAAGATGGAATTGCCACCTGCTAGGCATGAAGGTACTGTGTGAATCGTTGGAGTGGCTGAGCTTCTGTAGATTACATTTTGCTGTTGTGTTGCTCAAAGGTACTTTGCTTTCGGAAATCTCCTATCATTGCTGTTCTTAATTTTCAATGTTATCGCTGCCGTTTCAAAAGGGAGGGAGAAACACATTTTCTTTTTCATTAGTTTGAATGTTACTCCTTGAAGTTTGTTCCTAGGGAGCACTCCTAGGATGCCCTGAAGTTTCTGATTTATCACCTAATGAAAATCAGCGGTTTTGGAGCCAGTTCATGACTGATCGAGAAGTTGAGCATTTTCTCCGGGAGGTATGCATCACTGAAATTTACATGCAAATGAAAATCTTCATGTTTAGCCCCTCCCTTCACCTAGAAAATAACCCCACCCACAAATCCTGCTGCATCTTCCTCCATTTAAGATGGAACCAGCCCCTTCTTTGCCTTCTCCAGTGTTGTGAACATTTCTTTCCACTTGCTGAGTAAATGATCTTTTGAAGAAAGATTAAGGAAATAGGGTCACTTAATTGAGGGAGAGGTCGGGGTGATGGCCGAACATTGTCAAGGGGTTATCAAGGATTTTGAAAGGTATTAGGCTGCTCCTGTCCTTCTCTGCAGGAAACCGCTCCAGTACTCAGTCCACCCCAGAACAGCGAAGTGGCAGGGCAGTGCTCATCAGGAGTGTTTTGAGGCAGTTTTGGCCCATGTCACTGTCCCTAATAGACTGAAAGCAAATAAAGCCATGGAGCCAAGAGGCTCAGCTGAACCGTGGTCAGGAAATTCAGACCCCAGCCTCTCTTCTGAAGCATATGTTTGAGATATTATTTGTAGAGAAAATCAAACTCTCCTGATTTTGGAACAAGTTGATGGGAATTGTTAGGATCAGGCTGCAGCGAGACAGTCAGTGTTCTGGGGTGGATGGAGAGCCTTAGAGGCAGTGCAACCAGGTGGTGTGGATGGTGGTGACAGTCAACTATGGGCTCTGCTTTAGGTCGAAGGCAGATGGGATGAGTGAAGACTGTAGCAGAGAGGACACAGGTTGGATAAAGAGTAACTATTGTGATAATTACAGCCTCCAAGCCTGTGGGAACAGGCCGCTGAGTTAACGTCATCATCAAATATCTTCAAGAAAAGGCTTGACAGTAAACTAATATGTGTGTGTCCACTATCAGATAGATGTGTTCATTTATTCATTCATTAAATTTGAACATCAATGCAGTGGTAACTAGTAGGATAGCAGTATGGGAAACAAAGATAAAAGATATAAATTTGTCAGGCAGATGACATATATATACATTGCAATGTAATATGGCGAGTCCTAAGATGAGAGGCAAGCTTGAGTGCCAGGAAGCAGGCCTAACCCAACCAGGGGAGCACTGGGTATGGGCGATGAGATAAGACTTCCTGGGGAAGACAAGTCTTAGGAGATGGTAGGTGTGGTGGGCAATTCATTTTTTTTTTTTTTTTTTTTTTTGGGGGACTGGGTCTCATTCTGTTGCCCAGGCTACAGTGCAGTGGTGCAATCATGACTCACTGCAACCTTGACCCTCTGGGCTAAAGCAATCCTCCTGCCTCAGCCTCCCCAGTAGCTGGGGCTACAGGCATGTGCTGCCATGCCCATCTAATTTTTAAATTTTTGTAGACACAGGGTCTTGCTATGTTGCCCAGGCTGGTCTTAAATTCTTGGACTCAAGTGATCTGTCTGCCTTGTCCTTCCAAAATGCTGGGATTGCAAGTGTGAGCCACCATGCCTGGCCATGATGGGCAATTCTAATAATAATTCTAACAGTGATTCTAGGTAAGCAGATAATACTGGCCATGCCAGGGACTGTGTTCAATGCGTCAGGTGGCTTCCCTTAGGCACTCCTTACTCACAACAGCCTTTGGAGGTGGTTGCTATTACTTGGCAGTTTGAGCCTAGGTAGGGTGTTGAAGCAGAGAGAAAGGGCAAGGCAGGAACAGGCAGGGGGCATTGAAGAGCTGCTCCCACCTCGTCTGGCTGCTGTGATGAGCATTCAGGCCAGGACCTCAGGCCAGGCCATGTCCCAAAGGACTGAGTGTGGAGCCGACCCTGTGGGCAGGGGTGCTTCTGATGGGGTAAGCTCTCAAAGGGAGTGATCAGTGATGATGTTGGAGGAGGCGGGTAACAAGGCAGGATTCATTCTGTAGCAAGATCCCTGTGTGGAGAGTGCCTTGTTGGGAGGGAAGAGGAGGAACAGTCAGGAAACCAGAATCAGTGTGCAAAAGTTGGGAGGGAGGGCATGTCAGGGCAGTCCTCTAGCCCCAGCCTTGTCCTGATGAAGACACTGAGGCTCAGAGTAGACCTCGGAAATAAGCAGGTATGTTGCAGTGTTCCAGTGCAGCTTTCTGGACTTGGAGCAAGCAGGCTTTCTACCATGCCATAGACACTGAGTGTGACCTTTTGTCCTCTCTGTTTTGTGATTTTTGTCTAAGTCTTTCCATCCAGCCCCTCAGGCTACAATTGGGTCTCTTTCAGGGTCAGAGAAGAGAGAAACCCCTCCCTCTGAACTTTTCCTCTAAGTTCTGCTTCAGCAGGCATTTGTGGTCTTTGAATGGATAACCAGGCTCCTGGCTTGTGTGGCTTAGCTGGTGGTTCTGAAAACAAATCAGCTCCCAAGTGTGGCCCGCCACGGGGCTGCTGCCAGGGTCCCTAGAGGCCTCTGGTACACAGCAGACAGCCGCTTTCTTCCCGTCTCTCAGACACGGTCTAGGTGGCCCTCTGCTTTCTGCAACCCGCATCCTCCTTGTTGTATTTTCAGCCTGCAGAACTGAGCTGATTCACTTTTATGGAAATACACATTTTAAATATTTAGTTCCTCATGGAGAGTTTTGTTTAAAATTACTTGGAATTGGAACCTTTCAAATTGGAGATGTTTGAAAATCTTTCTTAAACTCTGAAAATAAGTTCACTTCTTGGCTAGGATCCGAGAGTAAGAAATTTTATCCAAAACGATCATTATCTTAAAAAGTGAAGGAGTCAGGAGCGATAGATGAGAGGGTACCTTGCTCACAGGTCAATGTTGGGCGGTTCTCCAGGAGGACCTGGGCTCAGGGCCTGGCTGCCCTGACTGCTGGGACCTGCCCAGCGGCTGCTTGGCTTGTTTCGGTCTGCGCCTTTGAAGAAAGTCATGGGAGCACTCAAGTTGCCTCCTCCCTTTTTCTTGAAATGTACACTAATGCCATTAACTATCAGATGCATCCCCACGCACCTTCCTTTGATAAGCCCAGTTATTCTGGCCAGCACTGTTCGGCCACTGTAGAGGTCCAGCATGAGCTTCTGGCAGGATGCACAGGTATCTGTAGCCTGTTCTGGTCGGCGCCCAGCCCTGGCCTACACACATGGCTCACCCTTAGGTAACAGAGACAAAGGGCGTTGAGTAGTACTCAATGAGAAGGCAAGCTTCCAGCTCCTGAACTGAAATATTAAGTTTAAAATGTTTTAACTTTCCAACAGGTAGAAGAGATTTGTAGGCAGAAGAGTTTGCTGGACACCAACATGGGAGTGAATGAGCCTTGTGTTGAAACCACCACCTTCCTGTTGAATTTGACCCCCAGTGTTGCAGGTGGAGCCTGGTGGAAGGGCTCCTGGGAGTGGAAATGGCTCCCTCATGAATGGCTTGATGCCGTCCTACAGAAATGAATGGGTTCTTGCTCTGTTAGTTCCTGCAAGAGCTGCTTGTGAAGAAGAGCCTGGCCCCTCCCCTCTTGCTCTGTCTCTCTTTTTTCTTTTTCTTAATTTTTGAGACAGGGTCTGGCTCCGTGGCCCCCACTGGAGTGCGGGGGCGCAGCCTTGGCTCAGTGCAACCTCTGTCTCCTGTGCTCAAGCCATCCTCCCACCTCAGCCTCCCAAGCAGCTGGGACTACAGGTCCATGCCACCATGCCTGGCTAATTTTTGTATTTTTTGTAGAGATGGGGGCTCACCATGTTACCCAGGCTGGTCTCAAATTCCTGGGCTCCAGCCACCGTGCATGGCACCCTCTTGCTCTCTTGCTTCCTCCCTCAGCATGTGGTCTTCACACACCGGCTTCTCTTTACCCTCCACCATGAGGAGAAGCAGCCTGAGGCCCTCTCCACATGCAGATGCCTGATCTTCCAGCCTGAAGAACCCTGAACTAAATATACTGAAAAAAAAAAAAAAAAAATCCAGTCTCAGGTATTTCTTTATAGCAACACAAATGAACTGAGACAGTCCTCATGCTGTACATTGGATCCCTAGTCTTCTTAGTACCCTTTGGCCTGTAGTTCCCCATCGCCCTACACTTTCATTATCACTCTACTCTGTTTCGATGTATGTATGATCCTGCCTTTATTTAAAAATTTGGTATTTTCTGCGTCATGAATTATTTTTTAAAATTGTGTATGCAGAGGGTACCTGTGCAGGTTTGTTACGTGGGCATATTGCATGACGCTGAGGTTTGGGCTTCTAATGATCCCGTCACCCAAGTAGTAAACAGTAACCAACAGGTAGTTTTTCAGCCCTTGTCCTCCCTCTCTCTCCTCTTTTTGTATCCCCAGGGTTTATTGTTGCCATTTTATGTCCATGTGTACTTGGTGTTTAGCTTCCACTTATAAGTAAGAGCATGTGGTATTTGGGTTTCTGTTCCTGTGTTAATTCGCTTAGGATAAAGGCCACCAGCTGCATTCGTGTTGCTGCAAAGGACATGATTTTATTTTTTATGGCTGCATAGTATTCCACGGTGTAGACATACCACATTTTTTTTTCCAGTCCACCACTGATGGCCACCTGGGTTGATTCTGTGTCTTTACTATTGTGAATAGTGGGCCATGGATTTTTGCAGTAATTTCAATTTCTTAAATATTGCATTAAAAGATGATTTCTCTTGATCACTGATTTTTTTGACACCTCATAAATTCTGCATTCAGGGTCTCACTGCTCTCAAGTCATTGCCCTGATCCTGGCCTTGAGGTTGCTCCACTGTGCCCTTCGATGTCAGCATCACGTAGCACAGGTTTGGCGCTGAAGTAAAGCAGAGACTCCCTTCAGGAAATGGGACCCACACGGCCCGCTCTTATTCCAACTTTCCAGGCTTTTTCTCTTTCCACACAAAGGATTCCTGTCTCTGGGTCCCTGGGTCCTGCTGCCTGTGACCCCTCTGCCCCATCTCTATCTGGCGAATCTCCTCCTCCTGCTCAAATGTGCTGTTTGCTAGTAGCCTTTCTAATTGCCCCCCCGAGGACCCCCTGTGCTCCCACTGCATCTGTGTGCCCCTCTGCCCTGCCCCAGTGGCTCAGCTTGGTACCATTCTCTATGGCTTGTCTGCAGCCATCTTCCTCACCAGAAGGTGAGCTCTTCAAGGTCCCATGCTTTATTTATGCCATGCATGATTTTCTTAGTGCGTGCGGGTGTGTTGGTCGTGAGGGGCATCCATTAAACAATTAAAATAGTGTTATTGGATGCTTGAAAGGTTTTGCTAAGTATTAATATACTGTGAGTTTGAAAAAAGTCACTGGCCACAGGTGTGCCCTCTCCTCTATTCCTGTGTATCCTGGGACCTTCCGTGGGTCCCTTCCGTGGGTCCACCAATTGCCAGTCTCTGGTTGGCTGCTTGTGGTGGGGCCAGGGAAGCATGGAAAGGTTATGGCTGAGATTGCAGGAAATTTGGAAAACCAAGGTCAAAATAGGAAGTCTTGTGGCTGGATGGGGAGAAGGGGAAGGAGCTAGGGGAGGTTCTTGGAGGGTACCCCACCTTCCCCACCCCCTGCAGAGCTCATTCAACAAATACTGGTGACCAGCTGCTGAGGTGAACTGGATTGGAGATAAAGGAGTTGTGCTGTCACATTGGACAGGAAGGAGGAGCCGCCAAGAAAGGCTGGGTCCTGAGGGAAGGAGGGCGCTGAGGGGAGTGAGTGAGGGGTGGCATCTCAAGGTACCCAGTGCCTGGATGGGGGAGATACTTTGACAGAAAGAAGGAAAGTGGTGATTATGTGACATTTCCCTAAAAAGTAGATCTTCAGAGTGATCTGTGTATGTGTGTATGCACATATATAATATATATACACACATATTAGACATATACACATATATATTATATACACACAATATACACATTATATATACATATACACATATAATATATACACATACACGTTATACATGTATACATATATAGATATACACTCATACGTATATACACGCATGCATATATGTAATACATATATACACATTATACACATATAATATATACACACATATAATACACGTTATACTCATATACACATACATTATGTACACACATTATATACATATGTACACATAATATACACACATACATATGTACACATGCATATATAATATATATACACACATATATACACACATACACGTTATTCTCTTACATATATACACATGTGCATATACACACACATACACACGTATATACATACGTACATACGTATGTATGTATACATACACATACACATATACGAATATATATGTTATACACATACATATATACACATGCATATATAATACATATATACACATATATAGTATATAGACACAATCTACTCACATACACTTATACACACATGCATATATGTAATATATACATGTTATACACATATGTAATATATACACTCATACATTACACACATGCATATATAATATATACACATGTATACACACATTATACACAAACATAACACAATATACATGTTATACACTCATACATATACACACATACACACATGTGTATATACATACACACATACACAGGTGTGTGTATATACACACCCGTTATACCTATACACGTTATACATTCATACATATATACACACATGCATATATATAATATATACACACATGCATATGTATAATATATACACATATATACACATGTTATACCTATACACATACACACGTTATGCACTCATACATACACGTATATAACATGTACACATATATACACAGATATATATAATGTATCTAATGTATAATTTACATATTACATATAAAATATATTTTATATATAAATATATATACAAATTATTAAATTTATATACATATAAATATATACATTTATATATAAACATGTATATCTTTCTTTAAACTCAGGTCAAAGAAATAGGAAGTTAAATGTTATGGGAAGACTATTGGTAACTCCAGCCAAAGTAACTTGCTAATATTTTTAGTTTTACTGCTCTGGAATGCTTAAGGAAGATAATGGGTTTTATTCTGACACTCCAGTGCACAGATTGGCTATTATATGCTGGACTTCAGAGAAGCAGTGAGCAATGATTTGGGAAGGTCATAAATGGGGAAAGCAAAAACCAAAACACAAACACTGGCAAATTGGTATCCAAGAGATGACTGGGGCCTGCTAAGGATGGTTGAGTTATCTGCTACTGTATGACAGAGCCCCCCTCAAAATGTAACAGCCTGGCATAACAGCCACTTCAGGGGTTGGTGTGTGGGTCAGCAATTTGGGACAGCCGGACCTGCTCGAGACCAAGAGGCCTCTGGGGGCCTCAAGGCTGCTGCTGGGGAGCCGGGCCATAAAGGGGGCTCTCTCTATGGACTTTTATCATCCTGAGTCCACCCTGGGTTTCTCTACCTGACTCCTGCCTTCCAAGATGGCAAAGGTAGAGGCTGCTGTCATCCCACTGCCTCACTTTGCCCAATTGCAGCAGCCACAGCAGCCGCAGCAGCCACAGGCCAGCCCAGATTCAGGGGATGTGGATTCCCCTGGGATGGGAGCAAGGGCAAAGCTATGCTTCCCACAGCTGAGCCCACAGAGGGGATCTTTGGAAAGGGGATTTCCAGAGGAAGGCAGCTGACAATTTCACCAGAGAGAATTTGGGGTCCTAAGGGGAGGTCTGAGATGAGGGTGCACATTTTGGGTTTTTCATGGGGAACAAGGCAGTCGTGGAGTTCCCTTGGGGCCATGTCCCCCAGCAAATGCCCCTCACATATGCACAAGGGGTGGTGTGCCCCAATTTCCACTTACAGGCCCACTGCCTTGCTGTGCAGGACATGGGCTACTGGAAGGAAGCTCATGGAAGGAAGTTCTGTAGACTGGAAGTTCGTGTGCAGGGTGAAGGTGGAGAGACCCAGAACAGGCATCAGGTAGTCTCACCCCCTGGAAGAAAATGTGTCCCCGAGAAGCTTCTAGGCCACTTAGGAGGCAGTGGCTCTGAAGTCTAGGCAGGGCCCTCACGGTGTTACAGGATCTTTAGGGAGTTGCTTTTCTGGTCAGAAATCTCTGTGGCTGGTGGCGCCTTTGCCTGAGTTCTTGTCCTGTATCCAGGAGGAATGGGGTATGCAGACAGTGGAGGGTGAGCAAGACAAAGAGAAGCTTTACTGAGTGTTAGAGCAGCTCTGAGGAGGCTGTAGGGGGCAGTTCCTCTCTGTAGGCGGGTAGTTTTGTCCAGTGTTCAGCAATCAGCAGACAGGAGGCCCTGGAGAGGGTGGTTCCTCTCTGCAGGCAGGTCCCCATTGACTTCCCAGCTCTCAGCAGAGAGGGTAGGTGGTCTCTGAAGTTGGTCCTCCAGTGCCCAGTGATCTCTCCATCCTCTCTGGCCTCTGCCCTGCTCTGGCTGAGCCTGGGGCTTTTATGGACCTCAGAGGGAAGGAGGTACATGCTGATTGGTTTATGAGTGGCCATGGGTGGGGCCACAAAAGGCACCACATTCCCCCACTCTGGTCCAGGGGTCTGGCAGCCGTTGGTCTGAAGATGGGGTCTTTCCAGGCACCTGCCTCCTTCCACCCAGGAGTCTGCCTGCCTCCTGCTGCTGTTCATGGCACCCCGGCTTGGTCCGGACTTCGCTCCAAGATAGGAGCAGGTATCAACAGTAGAGAGAAGCCAGGCAGCAGGAGCAGGCACTTCTGGGCCTGCAAGGGCAGGGGGGCCTTCCCAGGTTCCCAAGAGTGCAGAGATGCCTGAGGTTGAAGCTGCTGGTTTGGGTGGCTGCAGTGGCACCTGGGAGGGCAGGGCTCCTGCCTGCTCCTGGCCCTTCAAGACCATGGGAGGTCCAGGTCTACTGCCTGGCTTGGGAAGCTGCAGACATGCCTGTGAGGATGGGGCTCCTGCTGGCTCCATGGAGCATGCAGCCCCAGCTATGCCCCCTTGCAGCCTGGGGTGGGGGCTCCTGATCCTTGCTGGGCCCCAAGCCAGTGTCTGGGGCAGGGGCGACATCACCACGAGCTCTCCCCATTGCCCTGGTACTCCAGGATGGCCTGGGATGGAGTGGATCTCGAGCCCTGGGCTCGGCCATCACAAGTGGCCAGCTTGGCAGCCGTCTTGACTCAGGACAGACCCCAGGGACCCCGCCCTGGATGGCCTGTGCAGAGCCTTTTTCTGAAGTGCAGGAACCTGGCACCTTAGGTGGTGTGGGCACAGTGGCTGTGCCACTGGCCAGGTCCCCAAAGTGGTTACCACTTCCACTTCCTGTCCTGGATCCCCAAAGTGCAGCCTCAGCTCTGCACTGGGGCCCCTTTGTGCCCAGCCATGCTGCTCCCCTGCTGTGTTGCTCCCCCTCCCGAAGGGGATTGGGCCCAACCCCATTGCAGCCACCCCCAGGGCAGTGGGTTGTTGCGGGGGGGGGGGCCTGTCCACCTCCTCCCTGCACCCTCCCTGTAGCAGCTGGTGTGATGGTAGTGCCACACCAGACTCTCATTGCTGCTATCAATCCCTGCTCTGAAGAGGTACTTCTAATGGCCGTTGGGATAGGGACGATGACTGCTGTTAACTTACAGGCCTATCTGAGGGTCCCCAGTGTAGGAAGTCATTGTCCGCCATTTGCATGGTCATTTGGAGTTTGATGGCCCATCCCTTTCTTCCAAACTGCTGTCACAGATCACTGGTTGGTTCACTCCTGCAATGGCCAAAAGCTACAAATAACTCAAAAGAAAAGCTTCCTTGATTCTGGAAAACAAAACAAAGGATCAACCATGTCCCAAAAAGTCAAAAGAAGATGACTTCAGTCTTCCATTGGTTCAGTTCACTGGGTCAAGTCCCGTTGGAAATCTTCAGTTATCAGAAACCTACACTGAGGGCTGAAGACGGTCCTTGAAGACTGTCAAAACTAGACAACACTTGTCCAATCGTCAAAATGTCCTAGGGTAGTCACAGTCAAAAACACGATGGATAAGGAACTGTGGTCGCCTCTGTAGTCTCCAAGAACCTAACAGTAACAGTAATTATGATTGAGAACACACAGTCCGATAGGATTTGAGGAGGCCCCTACCATTTTGGAGCACATATTAACATGACTCACTAAAATATAAACACCTTATTTTGACAGTTGGGGGGATGGTGCTTTTTTCTTTTAAAATCACTATGTGGCCTGAACAGGGAGGAACCTGGGCGCCTTTGAAGGGCGCGCCGGGAGGAACCAAGAGCCTTTAGCTGGGGCTGCCCCGAGGCGCAGGGGCCACGCTTCCCAGGGCCCTGACTCCACTGGGGCCTCACAGGCGCTCCGGGCACAGGGGCAGATCCCGGGGAAGGGGCCAAGGGCAGAGCAGGGCACACGTCATTGTCTTGGCAGCCACCCTCTTGGAGGCCCTGGCTGTGGCCCTGCTGGCGGCTCCGGGCTGAGGCCAGGTGGTCGCCGTGCCCGGGGGCACGGAGCCTGGCACGGATTGCGGTTTGGGAACGGGCATGTGGCCCACGGGGCTCCTCTCGGTTCCTCCCCAGGCAGGCAGGCTGGGAGCAGCCCCCAGGAGTCACCCGTGGCCTGGGCTGGCCTGGGAGTTGTGGTGACTCGGTGGCCTCGCCCCGGCGGTGCAGTCTGGGGAACCGGAGCCCGCGTGGCTTCCCGGCGCCTCAGCCCCAGTCGCACTTTGCAGGGGCCCCGCCCGAGGCTCCCATGCCCCAGGCACCGAGGGGCAGCTGCCTCACCCTGCGGACTTCCCGCGCAGACGGAGGGCGGAGTCTCAGTGCTTGTCGGAGGGGCTGGGGGTCCGAGGGCACAGCGATGGGGCAGAAAGCCAGGTTGGGGCTAAGCAGTGAAGCTGAAGAAGCAGCGCGATGGGAAAGTCGAGGAGTGAGGATGTGATTCTAGACCCACAGCTGCTCCTTCTCGTGGGAACAGATGAGGGCAGCAGCCAGGGTGACTTTCCCCGCCCTTCTCACTTGGCATGAGGAGCAATGATGCGGCCACCGGGAAGCATGGGGAGGAGCGGGCCCTCCTGGTGTTCACATGGCCCGGGGCACTGGGCCAGTGGGGTCCCTGGTCTGTCCCATCGTCCCCCGCCCGCCTCTGGGTCTGATTTTTCTACCATGGCAACACTCCTGCAAGGGGCCTGCGGGTTCTCAGCTCTCAAACCCAAGCTCCTGCCCCACCCTCCTCCAAGAGCTGGTCCTTGGAGTGCAGCCTTGGAGGGCGGCCCCACCCCCCAGGGAGGACACTCCCAGGAAGGAGCCTGGCAATGGGGCCAGGCCCTTTGGGCAGAGATTTCTGGGCTCCCAGGTGCCTAGGGCATGGTGTAGAAGTTGGGGCACAGGCTTCCTGTGGACCAACCCTACAGATCCTGCCTGGGTTTGCTAGGACTACCCACTTAACAAAGCACCACAAACCGCGGGGCTTGGGCAACAGGAAGCCCTTGCCTCATAGTTCTGGAGGCTGCAGGTCTGGCAGGATTGGCTTTTCAGAGCACCCCTGTCCTTGGCTTGGAGGTGGCCATCTTCTCCCTGTGTCTCTTCACATTGCCTGCCTTTTATGTGTGTCCGTGTCCAACTTTCTTTTTTCTCTAAGGACGCCAGTCATATTAGATAGGGCCTACCCTAATGACCTCACTTTAACTTGATTACCTTTGCGAAAACCTGATCCCCAAATAAGGTCATATTGTGAGATTCTGGGGGTCAGGACTTCAACATCTGGATTTTGGGGGAAAACATTTCAATCCATAACTGATTCAGTCTGTAGCCTGGTTGGGAAGGGCTCAGCCAGATGTGGGCTGAAGCGAAGCCCTCAAAAGCTCAGGGCCCAGGAAAGGGTCCTTTTCCTCAGGACCCTAAAGTCGACGGGCAGTGGGGAGGGATGAGATGTGATGGGAGATGAGCCCAGAGAGGTGGGGGCCTTGATGAAGGGGTTGGCACATGGGTGGTGGTACAGCAGGAAGTCTCTGGAGGGCTTTGGGAACAGACAGCACAGTGACCATATCTGCACCCCAGAACCCTGCCTCTTGGTCCAGGCTGCACCCCAGACTGGGATGGGACCCCGTCAGTACTGGATGTGTAGGCACATCTGTGAAGCGCTGCTTTAGAAGCCTAGCTGGGCATGTGATGGTTAATTTCATGAGTCCACCTGACTGGGCTAAAGGACATCCATGTAGCTGGCAAGACATTATTTCTGGGAGTGACCCTGAGGGAGTTTCTGCTTCTCTTGGAGGTCGGCAGGCAGAGTACTTCTTTTAAAGACAACTGAAGGGAAAATATCCACCAGCAAGGCATTTCCTAGTCCTGTGACCAGGAAATGATCAAGATGGCTCAGTCTTGACCTTCAAGCTTTAGCAAGGTGTTGGAAGAGGGAATGGGGCTGGAAAAGCCCAGGTCGTGCTGGCCTGTCTCTCTGTTCCCTGCAGAGGAAGCAGGGCCTCCTGGACACCTGAATGAAAGAGACACTGTGCATCCCAGTTATCAGCCAAAAATGCATCTCATATGTAATCAGGAACATTTTATCCAAATCCTTGCTCAGATGTGGACATAGGGGAAGAAAGCAAAACAAGCCTGGGCACCCAGAGCCCATATGGGCCACAGACAGACCCTGTGAGTACTCATCAGAGGGGCCAGTACCATCACCCCAACACCGTGTGACCCCTCTTCAGGACAGCCCATAACTGTTTGCGATGCAGTGAATGTGACATTTATTCTCAGCTATGTGCAGAGGCAGGTGAGGTTATAGCAAACAGAATATAGAAATATTCATTTTCCTTCCAAAAAGGGCTCCTAAATGTCAAATCAAATGAAATGGAATCATTGTATTGGGGCCGAACACATATAGCTTGCAGATAGTGCAAACTCTCTATATGTTCCCCCAACCTCGCTGCTCCCTGTAGAAGCAGTTTATTGACCTAGGACAGTTAAATAAAGTTCATATACACTTATTAGTTGAGCAAATGTCATTTGCTAGAGTCTGACCGAAATTCATTAGCTAACTTCTCGTCACTTTCAGCTCCTCCCGCTCCAGGAACCGCACACTTTTTGTCTGGTTTTCTTTGCCGGACTAATTATAAGGTTTTCTGACAGCAAGTGTACATGAAATAGTTGAGCTCGGTAGTCCACCTTTAACACCTGAAAATGATCACACTAAAATTCCTGGCGCGCAGCATCCAAACGTCAGCATTTCTGGGCCCCGAGGCTTTGGGAGTGCGGAGTGTGTGGGAAGAGCAGGAGGGAGGCCTGGGGCTGCTAGGCTAATGCCTAGGAGTGGCTGGACCAAGTGAGTGGCAGCCTGCCCCACCCTGAGAGAGCCGGTGCAGGAGGCTCAACTGAGCAATAAACATGCCCAGCTCCAAAAGGCAGGCCTCTGTGCACAGATGTTGTGATGTTATGAGATAATTTTCAGGCCTCAATGGGGTGAAAGGGTGGATTTGCCAGAGAGGGGCATACCTATGGCGGTCTTTTCACTGAGCAACACCATGATTTCATTACCATGTCAATTCTGGGAGAAGGCCCTGATTTAACACAGCAGTTGGCTGAATGCATATGGAGCGGGTGGACCTCTGAATGAATAGTGAATGGAAAACCGGCTGGAATCTGCCTTCAGCTTTGTTTCAGGATGACCAATGTAAGGGACCCCAGAGCTTGCAGCACAGATGGTAGGAGGGGACAGGGACTCTGCTGGGCTTCTCTTCTTTTCTTTTTTATTCTATCACTTGAGGGGGTTCCTCTGTACTTGTGTACATATTTCAGTTGCCTAACTAAATTTGCTGCGATTTCTCATTCTACTAAAGCAAAATTAGCTTTGAGGGGAATTAGAGATGAAGCACAATAACATATGTAGCAATAAACATTAAAATTTTGTGCTGTTAAAAATTGGAGTTTCAAAGACTCAGTTTTGTGAGGTTTAGAAGTAATTGAAAATGTAATTAAGAAATCATGAAAAAGACAATTAAAAGTTTGAAAGACAAGTTCAGAATCACTTCTGAAGTTCTCCAGTGTGAAGGGAATGTGCGGATTCTCACGTCGGTGCCTGCGTACATCCAGAAAAGAAAGGTTACGTGCTTTCAGAGGGCAGGGTGGCGTCTGAAGGGCAAGTACTGTAAATCAAAGGACTCTCTGGCATTATCTAGCTTCCTTTCTGCTTTAAAAGTTAGAACAGATGTCACAAGAGAGGACAAAATGGATTTTACCCACCAAGAGAGGCTTTTCTTGCCATCCTTAATAGGAAGCGCCTTGAAATGTTAATGTACACAGTTTGTGTTGCCGGGGTTTGCATAGAGATGGTGGGAAACAGCTCTGATCCCAACAAAACCTTTTGTTATTAATCAAGAAAATCTGGTCCGCTGAAGCAGCAAAGAGCTGAAAATTAGTGAGCCCACTAGCAATGAGGCCAGTGAGCAAAAATGCAGCCTAGGATTCCGACGCTCCCGGAAGACCTGGTGGTGGGGCCATGCTAGATCCCATGTGTCTCCCTACGCTCTGCGGTCTCCCAGCCTCCATATTTAAAGGGGAAGGAATATTTCTCTTGTATCTTGCGCTTTAAAATCGTGTGTTTTCTTTTTCAGCAATTTCAAGAAGCAGGCTGGAGAACATCCATTAAAAGCACGCTAATGAAGTGGTGCTAAGAAAAGAAAGCTAAACACCAGAAAATCAAAGTGGAGCATTTTGCTTGGCTAATGGGCTTGATTATGAGATTTTACAGGCCCTTTTATAAACTTGAATTTTATTTTGTGCTGGGAAACAGGAAATTTCTGTTTGGCTTTAAACATACACGATCACACCACCAAATATTCCTAATTTAAAACCGTGAGAGTAGAAAGAGATTTTTATGTCTAAGAGAGGAAGGGGCAAAAACAGCCCCACCCAGGGTAGTGAATAAGCACAACCTTCAATACTCTTATTTTAGAGAAGGGGAAATTGAGGCCCCGAAATGAGGCGTGTAGCTGCAGTCACCCTCAGAGCCTCCCTTTCCTCTGAGCTTCCATGGCTCTCATAATCAACAACTAGTTAGAGGGGGTCTAACATTGTACCTACAGTTCCCAGATGAGCCTGCTTTGCCGGAGGGGTTCTCAACCCTGTCACTATCGACGTGTTGGACCCGATAATTTTTTGTTGCGGGGACTGTCCTCTGTCTTGTAGAATGTTTAGCAGCATCCCTGGCCTTCACCCACTGGTTGCCAGTAGTATTCCCTCCCGTTGTGACTACCAAAAATGGCTCCAGACATTGCCAAATATCCCTTGCAGGCCAAAATTGCCCCTAGTTGAGAACCACTGAGCTAGATCAATTACCTGCCATAGGGTGATGGGAACCACACTTTAAACATTCTAACTCCCCAGTGTCCAGCGTGGTGGTGTTGGGCCCAGAGCCATGTGGTGAACACACACTGGTGGAGGAGATTACTGAGAGCCTGCTGAAGGATGGGCAAGTCCATTCCAAATTCCAGATCAGTGTAGTTTCAATCTCTTCCTCTATAACTCCAATGGTGTTGCGTATTCCCTTTTCACCCAGCAGCCAGGCTGGGGGAGGGACAGCCCCAGAAGGAATTGAGAAGCCAAAGCAGTCCACAGCTTGGAGAATCACCTCTGTCTTGGATGCTGATGCAATCAGCTGTATTCAAGGTTTGCATATGTTTAGTTGCACGGGCGGGTGACGTGCTAATAGAACAGCTATGGGGTGTTCTATTGGGTGCCTGTTCTAATCTCTGGCAAGATTTTTAAGTGAGGCTATGCTACTCTTCGAATGATGCTCTATTATCCTTGTAGAAACACCTTGCTGTATGGAATAGTGAATTATAGGAGGGTTGCCTGTATATAGCATCATAAGCATTCACTTATGGAATATGTATTGAGCACACATTGTCTATACCTTTCTATTAAAAGTGAACCTAGAGCAGATCTGTTATAAAGTAAAACATTTGTTTCCTGGACCGTCATCTTCCTTACCCTCCTGTGTGGACTTAAAATACAGTAGGTCAAACTCTAGAGAAAGCACTAACAAATTCCAGTGGTTGCTTGGAGGTCCCGTAGAAATACTGTGATTGCTTTACACATGAGCTCCACGGGAGACTCAAGATAATACACAGGAGTTTACGGGCATTCAGAGGTAGTGGTCAAGCCAAGTTACATGATGAGTCCTTAACTGTGACGCTCGGTGTTGATCATATGGACAGGCACCGTCACACATGGACAGGCACTGTCACACATGGACAGGCACCATCACACATGGACAGGCACCGTCACACATGTGCCACAGGGAGGCCAGCTTCCTTAGCTGTGTGCAGACATGGGGCTTAATGATTTGGGGGTTCCCAGAACAGAAGGTCCCAGCTTTACCAGCACTTGGGTTTGTAAATGGCCACTCTAATTTCACTTCATCTGTTGAGGAGCCTCTGGCATGGTTGACATGGAGCCATCAGGAGAAACTTGGCACTTTCAGGATATGTGGAGTGGGGGAAGGAAAGAGCCTGTGTAATCAGGGAAGCTTAGAAGAGATGGCGAGGGGAGAACACTGACTGAAGACAGATGCCAGCCCTTCTGCAGTCCCCCGATGCCCACTTTGTCTGGAGAGGAGGAGGGCACTCCTTCTCAGGCTCTCCTTCCTACTGGAACTGGGCCCTGTTTTGAGACTGTTATTAGTGTGGGAGACCAGCAGCTCTAGGGACTAAGTCAAATTCTGCGGGCTAGCCTGGGATCCATAGGACAGCTAACACGTTGCTTCTGAGGGACAGATGCATTTGGCATTGGAGTTGTTGAACTTCCTAGTAATGTTTTGGACCACAGCTTGCAGCTAGGTTGTGGCCGGCGGGAGAAATGGACATCATCATTTCCATGGAGGTGATTGCCTAGTCAATATACAGGGGAATTAGCATCTCTCCCAGTTGGCCTGTCCCACCCAAAGAGTGCTAGAAACAGGTCCTGCTCAAAACTAACTTTGTTAACTGTCAGGCTTTTAAGAAAAAGAGCCTGCTGGTGTTTGGGAAGTCGAAGAATATCCTCCTTGACTGAGATTTCACCTACGGGGGGTGAGCTTGGAGCAGAAAAAGGCTCCATTATAAACACCTTAAAAATAGACAACAAAGGGAATACTGACACGCTGGCTGTGGCCCCGGCGCCAGCTCCAGCGGGCAGTTAGGGGAAGGAAGGGTTTTGTGTGGAGTTCAAAGCCCCGAGTGAAAGCTAATGAGGACCTTTGTGTTGGGGCAAAAAACAGTGAGGGAGCTTATCAGAAGGAGTGTTCAATTACCTCCTCTGTTTTCTGTAGATTTTTAAAAAGCAGCCTTTGGAGCTCCTTGAGGGGGCTGCCGAATCTGTTTCCCTGACGATGGTTTCCAGGGGATCCCCTCTGGAGGGGTGCGTGAGGTGTGTGGGTCTGTGCTCCTAGAGGCACAGGGAGGGAAGAGGGTAGCGTAGAGGCACAGTTACCCCAATCATTGCTTGAGTCTTGTGAAAGTCAATATTGTTGGGAAGCATGAATGGTTTTGGGGGGTCAGAGGGTGTAGGATGTGGGGATGAGCTTCAGAAAACTAAATCAGTGCAAAAACCAAGTGCTGACGGTGCTGTGTCTGGATGGATCTCAAAGGGACTGTATCTCGTCAGGTCTTTGATTCCAAGTTCAGGCATACGGGAATAAAAAACAACTGCTCCAATTTAAAACATTGCCAACATCGTAATAGGATTTATTTGCTGGTAGAGGAGATCTCTCTCTTTTTCTCTCTCTCTCCCCTCCTCACCCCCACCTTTCTCTCTTTTCCTGCTCTTTTCTCTCTCGTCCCCCAGCTCTCTCCTCTCTTTCCTCTGCCTTTCCTCTCCTTGAATCTCTCTCTCTTCCCCTTTTCTGTCTCCCTCTCCATCCCTCTCTCTCTTCATATATAAATGTGATTTATTATATGTATAGTTATACATAATTTCTAATATATTTTAAATTTATTATGTATTTTTTATTATCTGTATATGAATGTAATTTCCCCCCATAGCTGGCAGGGAGGATCTGGGCGGGAGGGGTGAGAGTGCAGGCCTGGCTGTCTTCTGCTCCTCACTCAGTGACCAGTTTCCAGAGCGTGCCGTGGTCTCTGGAAGATGTCTCATTACCAGTGGGGACACGCACCCAGCCAGGGCCCCACACCCACACTTAGGGAGCTCCCTCATCCTGAGAGGAAAGGTTTCTCTGTGTATTCTGGGCCTTTGGGATTGGGTAGCTGCTCACTGAGAAGAGCGTTCAGCTGGGAGGACCCTGGGACTGGGTGAGCCCTGCTATTCCCAGGTGCAGAGAAGTGCCAGGCACCCCTCCCTGGAGGACGCTTTTGGTCTTGCACACACTCCTGTCAGGTTCCACTCCAGGCCAGGATTTCTCTAAACTGCCCTGGAGTCACTGCTGGCAAGAAATCCCTTTATTTTGCCCTTTCACTTTCCCCCATCTATGCAATAAGAAAAACAACAGCAACAAGAGCAAAAAACCTGTCTCATGAACAAAACAAAGCCAACCATGCTCACTTGGGGGAAAAGGACACAGTACTATAAAAGCGGACTAGGAACAAACATGAAAAATTATCACATGAATGATGCGGAATGAATGGTAATGAAAGAAAAGCCGCAAATAACAGGGAGGCAGCAACTGGGGAAACACGTCTAGCACTTCAGGACCATTACCCTGGCTGAGTGTGACCATCTCATTAAGACGTTTGCTCCGATTTCCTCTTGGTGCTTCCTCCTATCGGGTCTTACATAGTCTCCAGCTCTGTACAATGTAAACAAAAGGAGCAGAGGCCGCGACTCTCCGGCTGCAGAGAGGAGGAGAGCATCTCAGGAATGCGAGGGAGGAAAAGGCAGCGGAGGGAAGAGAGACTTGAACAGCTTTGTCTCTTTCATGCTTTAGGAGGTTCTGGGCAGAGGAGTTGTGGGGCCTGGGGGCTGGGGCAGTTCCAGCAAACTTGTGGCAGACAGAGGCCTGGAGAGGAGGGTGAGGTGGAGCCAGCGGGGAGAGGGTGTGGGAAGCGCCGAGCACAGAATCTCAATGGCCCAGGGGTCTCCAAAGTCTCAAAGCCTCCTGCTGCATTTTCAGAACAAAATTCGTTAAAATTCCACTTTAGAAAGATGTTTGCTCTCAGTGGCTTGACTGGAACTTGTGGGCATTGAATGGGGCCAGGTTTCGGGGCAGGAGGGGGCTTGTGGGGGAATCTTTCTCCGTGTCAGTCCACGTTGGCTTTGTGTACTCTTTGGACTTTCTGAGTAATTAGCCCTCAAAAAGCCACCCTGATCGCTCACCGGCTCAGAATAGAGGATGGGCAGCAGGGGCCTCGCAGAGCCTGAGAGGTCTCCAATAACACTCAGCAGATAGCCTCTCGTGGAGCACACAGAAGAGAATTCCCACTGGCTGGACTCCTGTGATCATGCTGCCTCTCCCACTCAGGAGAAGCATTTCCACAGTCACGAGAGCAGCTACCTCGCACCGAGTGCTTGGGGTCTGCCAGGCGCCTTCTCAGCCTCACGTGCGTCGTTCTGTCTCACCCCTACAGCAGTCCGAGAGGTGGATGCCGCCTTTCAGAGACAAGGGACTGAGGCTCAGAGAGCAGAAAATTTCACAGACGAGGGACTGAGGCTCAGAGAGCAGAAAATTTCACAGACGAGGGACTGAGGCTCAGTCTGTGAGAAACAAGCAGAAACAGCTTGCCCATGGCTGTGCAGCCAGTGAACGGTGCGCTGGGATTTGGCCGCCCCGCATCAGAGCCCAGAGCCTGGGCTCCAGCCCCTGGCCCTGCCGCCCTGTGCTCTGTGGAGCCGGGAGAGGACAAAGGCTTCAGCAGCAATTTTTTGTTTTGCTTTAAACTCCTAGTTCTTAGTTGTTTAAGAGCAATGGGTAACAACGGATACATTTCAAGAAAATATTCATTTTATATTACATAATTATGTAATTATGTAATAATAATACTCATCATTTTAAGGTGGTAAAGTTTGCCAGTTATTCTTTAATTTAAAAAACAGGCTGGGGGGGCCGGGCGCGGTGGCTCAAGCCTGTAATCCCAGCACTTTGGGAGGCCGAGATGGGCGGATCACGAGGTCAGGAGATCGAGACCATCCTGGCTAACACGGTGAAACCCCGTCTCTACTAAAAATACAAAAAACTAGACGGGTGAGGTGGCGGGCGCCTGTAGTCCCAGCTACTCGGGAGGCTGAGGCAGGAGAATGGCGTAAACCCGGGAGGCGGAGCTTGTAGTGAGCTGAGATCCGGCCACTGCACTCCAGCCTGGGTGACAGAGCGAGACTCCGTCTCAAAAAACAACAACAACAACAACAAAAAACAGGCTGGGGTTCAGTGAGGTGGTTCATGTCTGTAATCCTAGCACTTTGGGAGGCTGAGGTGGGAGGATTGCTTGAGGTGAGGAGTTTGAGACCAGCCTGGACAATATAGTGAGATCCTATGCCTACAAAAAATAAAAATTAGCCAGTTTTGGTGGCAGTTGTCTCTAGTCCCAGCTACTTGGGAGACTGAGGCAGGAAAATTGCTTGAGTCTAAGAGCTGGAGGTTACAGTGAGCTATGATCCTGTCACTGCACTCCAGCCTGGGTGACAGAGAGATACCCTGTCTCTTAAAAAAAAATTGGCACAGATTCTAGATTTTGGTTATACTATTGTTACAGCTGCTGGGCCTGCAGTTCTTCCCGCAAGGATGTCTTGTGGGCCTTGACAGATAAAGGTCGAGAAAGCTGTGGCAAGAAGTGGATGGGTTTTACCTGCCAGTTTCATGACAGCTTCACAACTTCCCTGAGGTGGGAGTGCTGTCTTAGAGTTAAGAAAACCTAGACTCAGGCAGAGGCATCACTGTTCGAGGTACGTGGCTAATGCTGTGAGTAAAATTGCATTCCCCAAAAAGATACGTCCAGGTCCTAACCCGGGCACCTGTGACTGTGGCTTATTTGGAAATAGGGTTTTTGCAGATGTGATCAAGTTAAGATGAAGTCCTATGGGTGGGCCCTAATCCAATGACTGGTTCCTTATAAGAAGAGGGAGATTTGGACATGTGCATAGAGCACCATGGGATGGTAGAGGCAGGGACTTGAGGGGCACATCTGCAAGCCAAGAAACGGCAAAGATTGCTGGCAAAGCAGGAGCTAAGAAGAGGCACAGGCGGGTCTTCCCCAAGCCCTCAGATGGGGCACAACCTTGCCCACACCTTGATTAGGCTTCTGGCAACCAGAACTGTGAAGAAATAAATTTCTGTTGTTTGAAGCCATCAGTAATTGGTAATGGCAGCCCCAGGGAACAGATACAGCAAGTGTTCGCCTGGCTCTGAATAGGGCTATGTTAGGTAGTGTGGGATTGCTAAGAGGGTGAGATGCCACCTGCCCCGAGCTCATGGGGTAGGTGGGGGCAAGAGGACAGGGCACTTCAGATGGAGGGAGCGGCCTCAGCCAAGACAGGCAGGAAGGCAGGCACCAGCCATTTGCTGGTGAGCAGGGAGGACCAGGGGCTCGAACCCAGATACTGTTTGGGTCTGCAGAATGGAGCCGGATGCTGGAGCCAGATGCCAGGAGGTCTTGAAAACCATGAAGAGGAATTGAGCTGTGGTGTCCTACACAATGGGAGCTTTGAAAGGGCAGGGGTGTGATGAGAATGCTCAGGATATCTGTGTTCATCAAGGGGTGGATGGTGGGGAAGGAGATGGCTTCCCCTGCCGTGCCAGCAGTGGGCCCAGAAGAAGGAAGAAAATTGAGAGTTTCCTTAAGAAACACGGGTGCTTACAGGTGAAGCGGGGCAAGGGAAGTGATTTGGGCTAGTCGGGGCCTGTGAAGCAGGGCTGCTGTCCAGGAAAGGGATAGGGGCCTGAGAAGCTCTGGTGACCCTGGGAGACTGGGAGAGAGGTGAGGACTGGAGAAGGACGCAAGGAACAGAGAGATGGCTGAGCAGGGCAGAGCAGCCTGGAGGAGGTGAGGGATGTCAGCTGCCGAATGGGCTGTTGACATATAAAGTGTATGTGGTTCCTGATGATAAATAACCCTGGAAGGGAATGAAATACCGTGTTGGAAAGTGACTCAGAACCCAGGCACGCTGGTGCTCTTGTCGTGTGGGTGGCCGAGTGATGTGGAGGGAGATGAAGGGGTTAGTATCTCATGAATGTGCGTTGGCGGCTGACTGCACCAGAGAAAGAGTTAATAATTAAACCGGTTGCGCCACCACTGTGGGGCCAGGGCTGCTGCGGGCTCCCTGGGGCTGACCCCACTCCTCACCCACCCCGTTGGTATGTGGTCCACACGAGAAGACCACAGGAAGCTCAGACTGCAGGCTCTGAACAAGGCATTTTCATTTTGGAAGCTGCCAGGATCGGAAATTAGTGAGGCTGATTCGAAAAATCAATTTAGCTTGACTTGAATTAAGTAAGGAGGGGGACGAAGGAGGGGGAAGGATGAGAGAAGGAACTGGTGTTCGATGAGTCCCAAGGGAAGTCCTTGGCTCCCTGGTGAGTGGGAATGCTCAGCTCCTCTTTTCCAATGGGGAAACTGAGGCTCAGAGAGGTTAAGTGGTTGTCAGAAGACTGTGCAGCTGGGTGTCTGAGCAGGAATGAGGATGACCTGTTGGCCCCAGCACCCCCAGCCGAGTCCTCACAGCTGTGGGACTCCCCCAGGCTTCCAAAGCTGCGAGAGAGGAGGCTCCAGGCCCCTGGACAGGAAATTGGAGGCCCAGATACCATCTGTGGCTCTGCCCACGTCTCAGGGGACTTTCTGGAGAAGGCCACCATTACTTGCTCCGTGCCGTGATGACAGTGTAGCTTCTGCCTTCCTCTGGCAGGTGGAGCAGACCAGATGACATTTTAGGATGTTGCCCCACCCTACGATGGCAGCTTCTCTGACTGCTGGAGATCTGAAGTGATGCTCAAAGTCTTTGTGGTTAAACGAGCTGGGGTCTGCTTGGGAAGTCCCTCCCGCCAGATATTGATATCAGTGTCTCATGCCCAGTGAGCTTCCTCCCGCTCAGGGTGCTGTCCTCCAGCCCCGCTGCTTTCCCATGGATCCTGAGAGGGCACCACCACCGTCCAGGGCTCTGGCTTCCTGTCTGGGCTGCTGCACTTCTCGCCCTGCAGTGCCTCACCCTGCCACCCTCTCTCTCCGGGGTCTGCGATGAGAGGTGCTGCCTCTGACATAGGCACTTGTGTCTCAGAGGCCGGCCTGGGCTCCTCGGGACTCACACTTCACACTGAGTCTCACCCACGGTTCAGGGCCCCTCAGTGGGCTCCCTGGGATGTCCTCACCGCCTGAGGATTCCCCCAGCTGGAGCTGCTCCAGGCCTCGGGCCCTGTGGTGGCCTGTGGCCCAGATGTTGGGAGTGTTCTCCCCAAACTCAGGCCTTCCAGCTGTTTCTCTTCCATGACTCACAAAGCAGCAGAAATGCCGCCTCCTCAAGGAAGCCATCCTATGAAAGAACGACACCCCCTCCATCCTTCTGCTCAGACAGGACCTTCGGTGACTGCCTGTCCGGTGGGGGGGTGGCGGCTGTTCCCCAGTGCTGTGAGCCCACCGGGTACCTGGCGGGTGGTGTTCCCTGATTACAAAGATGACACACGGGGAGCCCAGCGGCCACCTAGCTCCTCCCAGACTCTGGCTTTGACCCTCGCGTGCCTCCGTATTCAGTGTCTTGCTGAGAGTACCTTCCTTGGACTGTGGTGGGCAGAATAATGGCCCCCAGAGATGGCCACATCCTAAGCACTAGATCCTGTGCATATGCTGCTTTGCATAGCAAAGGACTTTTCAGATGTGAGTAAGTGAAGGCTATGGAGATGGGGAGATTAGCCTGGATTAGCCAGGTGGGCTTGATGGAATCCTGAGGGTCCTTAAATGTGGAAGAGGGAGGCAGGAGAGTCAATGTCCCAGTGAAATGTGAGACTCAGTGGCCATGGCTGGCTTTGAACGTGGCAGGAAAAGAAAAGGAAACGGATTGTCCCCTGAGCCTCTAGAAGGAACCAGCCCTGCTTATTATATTATACTTTGATATTAGCCCAGTGAGACCCAAGTCCAGGGGTGGAAACTGGGCCACAGGAAGTGAGGGATGTGGGAGCTAGGAGGTTCCGGTACTTTCCCCGCGATCTGCCTGCATGGCGATGCCTCATCTGTGCCAGTTCAGAGAAATACGCTGCTTCATCCCCCTCCTTCTAGCTGACCTGCAGAGTGTTTCCTGGCTCACAGTGTTTCCTCACAAGCCCTGGGAGGGGGCTGCACAGGTGACTTCCTCTGGGCTCCAGAAGCTGCTCCGTTGAGCTGAACAAATGGGCCTGGAGCTGCTGGCAGGCAAAGCATGAGGGCTGGAGAGGGAGGACTGAGGCCTTGCACCTGCCTTCAGAGCTTTTTATTAGCGGGGGACAGGTGTGTGCACAGGGGACCCTAAAACAAGGCAGTGTTGGGGACACGGCCACAGGGCATTGGAGGAGCTCCAGAGAGCGAAATTGCTTTTACCTGAGGCAGCGGGAAGGCCTGCTGGGGAGGACGCCCTTGGGAGGAGTGTGTGGAGCAGAAGAGTGCTTGGGAGCAGGGGTCAGCAGGGACAGGGGCCAGGCCTAGCAGAGGATGCTATTGTGGTCAAGGGGAAGGGCTGGGAGGGGGCTTTGCAGACTTGGAGAAGCTTTAAGGTGGTGGGTACAGAGGCATGACCAGAGAGGTCAGCCCAGGTTCCTGGTGCTCCTGCTTGTATTTTCTTCCTGGCACCCTGGGGTCTCCTAGCTCCAGGGGAGGTGAGCGATGTGCTTTGGCCAATGGGCTGTGAGCTGTGCCGACTGGATCCCTGCTCTCCTGCCCTGCCCCAGAAGATGGGAAGCCACATGCCCACAAGTCTGGGTCCCACCATGGTGCAGCCTCCATGGGCCCAGGCCCCAGCTTGTGGGGACACCTGCAATGGGAGAGGGTGGTCTGGATTTGTTCAAACACAGAGGCTCCTGGATAACTTCTTATCCCAGCTCCATCAGCCTATCAAGGAGGATTAACTAGGCTTAGAAATAGCCCCGTAGTCTTGGGAAGGACACATTGTATGGGGTTGGGAAACAAAAGCCAATGAGTTAATGTTTATGGGAGGTGGGGGGACCCAGGCAACAATCGCGGGTGGTAGTCCAGGATCCTGCAGTGACCACCAGGGCAGAGCTGGGTGGGGCGGTGGCCACGGAGGCGCAAACACTGCATGGGGGAAGCTCTTAACTTCTCGCTTCCAAACAGAAGAGTCCCAGTTTGAAGAACTTCCCCCGCCCCCCGCCCCCCGCCCCTCAGTTTCAAGTGTGTGAGTGTTTTATCCATTTTCTTGGGACCCATATTCCATGTCCTTTACCCTGAACCCCTAAGCACCTACAGGTTTCAGAATGATGAATAATCCATTTTGGGTAAAGGCAATCATACATGGGTTCAGCCAGAATAGGGACTTTTAAAAGCAATGTTTTTGGAAAATAAAATTTTGGGACTTTTAAGTTGAGAAATCAGTGAAACCAATTACAATATCCCATTAGAAAAAGCACATTCATGAGTACTTTATGACTTTATGAGTAAAAATACTGTTCCCTGAATTATTAAAGGTGAGCATATCCCACCTTAAGATTATTCATACATCATAATGATAGCCTGATGCCCTATAAAATAAACTTATGAAAGTATGATGTACATACAGAGGCGTTCACTAATTATATGTGTATTGCTCAGTGAATGATCATGTCTGCTGCCTTTGATTTCCTATAAAGTGACTTTTAGGGTAAAATAAATCAGAATTTTATGACAGGTGGCAGGGTGCTTTCTCATTACATTTTCTGTGAATCAGTTTGATCAACCATGAATGTACTGAGCCCTCTGCATTTCTGCTGCCAATGCAGCTAAAGTTGATGGAGTGTCAGTCCGTGCAACCCAGCTACATGTCATGATTCACATACAATTTTTCACTTAATCCTTACAAGGCCTTTATTTGGTGGCGGCTTCTTTATTTGGTGGTTTCTGTAACACTCTCCAATTCACAGGATGAGGAAACTGAGGCACAGAGGAATTGGGTAGTTTCCCAAGAGTCACGCAGCAAGTAGGGTGGTGGGGCCACAGTATAGCCCTAGGCGGTCCCCAGGGCTGGATTCTCCTGCTCTCTGGGCAGCAGTGAGGTGCTGCACCCTCTCTTCCTGCCTGTGGCTGGTGGCCTGGAGGTCCTGGGCTATGTGGTATTCATACCAGGCCAGAGCAGGCATTCCTTCTATGGACAACTATCAAATGGCTCTCCTGTCCCAGGCACTGGCTGGGAACGCACAGCCTGCTGGGTGAGGCAGTAGGGAAGGTCCCATCCTAACTCCCAGTGTTGCCCATAGAGAGAGACTCTAGAATCTAGCACCAAGGGTATCGGCATTTAGCATGAAGAAGAGGAAAGAGAAGTTTGAAATGGACACATTTTTCATTTTAAAATTCACTACATGGACTTGTTAAGTAGAAATTAGAACCATGATGATTTCTGGTTGTTTGCATACCTAAAAAAAATCTGGAGGTGACAGGCAATACTTCCTAACCTCTCGGGTGTGTGCATCCACTGGGCGTCTTTCTTAAAGGCACAAAGAGCATCCGTGAGACAAGGCGGCGGGGTGCTGGTCTTGCCTTTATGTAAGAAACGTAGGGGAACATTTCTATCTTTTTGGGTGGGGGGACAGGGTCTTGCTCTGTCGCCCAGGCTGGAGTGCAGTGGTGCGGTCACGGCTCACTGCAGCCTTGACCTCTCTGGGCTCAAGCGATCCTTCCACTTCAGCTTCCTGAGTAGCTGGGACCACAGGTGCGTGCCACTGTGCCCAGCCAGGGAGCATTTCTTTCTCTCAAATCACACGAAACCATTGGCCCCAGAATTTTAAAAAGAAGGGGATGACACCACCCATGATCCTTTTATCCCAGATATCTAACAGTTTTGTGGCAGGTTAACTAAGCTAGCACTGTTTACAGGGTTGGGGGGGACCTGTGACCCCACCCCCTGCCCACCCTCCGCTTTCTCTTCCTCAAGGGGGCTCCCGGCCAGGTGGGGTGAGCAGGTTCAGCCTCCTGCCCCTGGAAGTAAACGATCTTGCATTACAAAGTGCCTGAATCACTCCTCACATGGGACCGACTGACGTAGATGGCAGGGACACAGGGGCCCCTGGGCTGAGGCTGGCCTGCGCCAGCCAAGGGAGGGCGGCTGACCCCAGTGTAAGAGGAGCTCAGGAGAATGGAGACCACCAGGAACCGTCCAACTGCCTTCTTCGTGCCATGTCAGTCAGGGTTGAGGGGGTGCCTGGCCCAGTCAGCCCTGGGAGGCCCTAGTGCATGACCCCGGGTGTCTCCCTCGAGGCATCCCTGCTGTTCCTTCCTCTTCACCTCCTAAGCCACCTCCCAGGCCTTGGTGCTGAAGGAGTGGCCAGAACTAAGGAGGGGCTGCCATCAGATGGATGGGGCACCCATGAGGGTGCAGTGGAGGGACGCCCTGCAGGGAGGGAGCTCAGAGCTTGAGGGGGCTGCCCAAAGGGCCTGGCTGGGCCTGATTCTGGGTCCGCTTGGAGCCCGCACTGCCAGCCACAGTTTCTTAAAGCTGAAAAAGTTTTCAGTAGTAGATGCCACTTCCACAGAGATCTGAGGTGCACACAGCCTGGAGCGCGAGGTTCATGGGGGTTGGGAAGATGCCATGACCTGGTAAACGTATCTTGCTGGGGACAGGTAAGTCCCTAGGTCTTTGGAAGGCAAGCATCAAGAAGTGGGGGTGGAACCAGGGTGGGGAAGGTCCTGCTTGGATCCTTGCAGACTTTGCCCCGCTCCGTCGTGTGCCTGGCGGGGTGGGTCCCCGCGGCTGCTGTGCTGGGGAGCCCTCTGCAGGGCGGCCTCCTCCCGGTGACCCTTCCTCACACCAGCGGAGGCCACTGAGAACCCACTGCAGGCATTTTCCGACACCCAGGGCGGAATGACACTTAGAATGGCCTTTGGTGATTCCGACGCTTGAGATTCTATTGAGGCAGGGAGTGTGGCCAAGAGGAGACCCTAGAGTAAGACCCGGGGTCGCATCCCCTTTTTCCGCTTTCTAGGGAGTGGCGTTGGGGCTGCTCTCGCTCGAACGCTCTGTTTCTTTTGCTTGTCTGTGAAGTCCCGCGGCTGTAAGGGAGAAATGAGGGCTGCCCGAGGCTGTTCCCCTCAAAGTCTGGGGTTCACTTGCACGCAGGGTTCTGAGCGTCCCCGGTGCCAGAGGCCTGGGTTCCACTCCCACTGGGTCACAGGCGCGTTGTGAGGCTGAGGCTGTGATCCTGTTCCGCGTGGCGCAGACTCACAGGGGAGCCGAGGACCCCCACGCGGAGGGAACTGCCTTCCCAGGAGGGCCCTTGTTCCCCCGGCGGCCCCTTGTTCCCCCGGCGCTCAGCCTCGGAGGTTCGATGGGGCGGACGGGGAACAGGGTCCTCCCTCTGTTTGCCTCTGTTTGCCGGCGCCACCTGGGTCACTCACTGCAAGCTGGACTTAGCGCAGATAGCACTTTATCGCGCCACTCCCTGCTCAGAGAAGGCCCTGTAATCTGGAGGTTTCCTATTTATTTTTTAGTTTTATGGGCATTTAGTGAAATGGCTATGATTACGGCCTGTGTGTTTAGCTGTAGAGGCAAATTACATCGATAGTCCCTTCCCCTCTCTCCCTCTCTCTCCCTCTCACCCACACACACTCACACACTCTCTCATGTACACTCACACACTCATACACACACATCACTCACACTCACATGTACTGACACAATCGCACACATACACACTATCACTATCACATTCACATATGCTCACCCCCACACAGTCATACACTATCACTCACAGACTCACAATACACACTCCCACACACATACCACACTCCCTACACACTCTCATATACTTCATTAATTTTACTTACACTCTTATTATACATTATTATTCTAAGTTACTTTTACATTTCCATATTATATACTATATCATATATACACACATACTACACTCTACACATACTCATACACATACTCTACTTCTTACATTTTACATACATATTCTATTATTTTTTACAATTTTACACATACATACTTTTATATTTATATATTATTATTATTTCTATTATTATTACTTCATTTCTTACATTTACATATTATTTCCATATATTTCTTACATTTCATACATTTTCATATATTTATATATACTTTTTACATTTCATACATACTTATATTTTTTTTACATTTTACATATTATACTTTTTTACATTTATTAATTTATATTTACATTTCCATATTACATTTACATTTCATATTATTATTAATTTCTTTACATTTCTATATACTTTAATTTACATATTTGCATTTCTCTGTTACTTGGGACATACATATTTCTACACATTTCTTTACATTTTTACATATTTAATTTTTTTACATTTACATTTCTATATTTACATATACATTTACATACATATTTTACATTTACACATACATTTCTATATTAATTTCTTTACACTTCATATTATTATAATTTAATTTCTTGTTTTATACACATTATTATTTCACATTTCCATTATTACTTGTTAATTTCCTTGCTAATTTCCCACATACTTTTACATTTTATTGCTACATTACACACTTCCATTACACATACATAATTTCATTATTATTTCCATTTCTTACATTCTCTATTATTAATTTACATTCTTGCATATTATACTTTACACTTTGCATACTTTATAATTTATTATTCTACTTTTTCTCTCATTTCATATATTTCTTACATTTATTATTATTTATTACATATTTCCTCTTTTTACATTTCTATATATTATTATTCTTATTATTAATTTAATTTATACATATTATTGTTTACATTTACATTATTAAATTTTTTACACTTTACATTATTATTTTATTATTATTACTTTTAATTTATATAGATATTATTAATTTTACATTACATTATTAATTTCTTCTCCCACACACACACATTCCCCACACACCCCCTCACACTCCACACACACACAGGCACACTCTCAGACTCCTCACAGATACTCTAACACATATTCTCATACACACACACTCATAGAGACACTCTCGCACACACACACACACACCCTGCTCATCCACTCCACTCTCTGCCGCCTCAGCTGGGCCTGCAGCTCTGCTGTGAGCTGTGAGCCACAGACTGTGAGGAGCCGCTGCCACCCCTGCTCTTGGGGGCTGTGGTCTCCTGGGGGGTTTGTGGGGGGCGAGTGTGGGTGCTCGAGCGAGGGTCCCCGCGTTCCCTCAGACCTGCTTCATGTCCCGCTCTGTCTACTGGGCTCTTCGTGAGCCCCATTTCATTTGAAGAAAGGACTGGATAGCTAAAAAGAATCTGAATCAGTCTAAAAAGCTTTTGGAAATTCCTGCCCCCACCCCCCAACTCAGGTCTAAGGCACATGTGAGTAGATTTAAGCATGTCCACAGCCAGCGCTTCAAGGCAGGTGTGAGTGGGATCTAGGGCTGGGCACAGAGGGGCTGTCCTGGTGGGCTGGGGGCCTGGAAACTGTGCTCCAGGGGTGAGAGGGCCTTTCTCTTTAGAGCGCTTTCTGGAACTCCTGCAACTGTTTTCTGTCCTCACAGCAGCTCCTCTGTGGTCCCTGCATCTGGCCTGTGTCCATCATCCCCCAGTCTGCCCACCTCCAGGCAGCCCCGTGTTCTAGGGCTGCTTCCAGCCCCACCCAGCGCTCCTGGTGTCTGTGCGTGGTGACTAGGACAACTTGGCAGTGTGGTCAGTGGCATGTTCTGGTAAACTCAAGCCTCTGGGGAGAAGCCGGGCCTGGGCCTGGGCCTGAATGATGGTGGCGGGACCCACTGCTGGATGGCCAGGCGGGTGGCATGGGCCCTGCTGCAGGCTGGGTGAGAAAGGCCAGTCCTGCAGGCTGACTAGGTGTAACCTCAGAGTGCGAAGCATCTGAGGCGGACGTCCCAGGTGCAGTTCACTTTGAGGGGTCATCCCAGAGCAGCAGAGCGCTTCTGCAGGAGTGGGTCACATGTGGACACCTGGGCAGGTCAGGGAGGCAGGGCCTCAGCTGCTAGACCTGGCCGGGCTCGGGCTCCTGGGGGCAAGGCCTGGTCCCCATCCTGTTGCCAGCAGATGCCCAGATCAGCATGGGGGGGGTCAGGGTGGACCAGCTGTCTGGACTGGGGAGGACTCTGCCCGTGCTCCAGGCACACTCTCCCCTAGGAGCCTCATTCCAGCCATTCCCTCTACCAGGAATGGTCTTTACCCAGAGTCCCTCTTGGTTGACCCTGGCTTTGGCTCTAATCTCATCTCTTGATGAGGTCCATGTTGACCAACCTATTTAATGTACAACCTGCCCCTACCTTCCCTGACCCCCTAGTTCACCTTCCCCAGTCTTCTATTTTCTGTGTAGTCTGACCTTTAACCTACTACATAACTTATTTATGTACCAAGCTTATCATTTATTATCTCTCTCCCCTTTCTAGAAGGTAGACCCTCAATCAGGATCTGTTCAGTGGATTAGTGAGGAAATCTCCAGACCCTACGCTTCACTTTCGGGGGTGGTACCCTCCCCTCCCCTCCCCAACCACCTGCCACAGGGAAGGAAATACCACGTGTGACAAATAGACTACAACTATCAAAAGAACGTGAAATGAGCCCCGTGAATGCCAGGCCTTTCAGCCAAATTCTATTTGTTCTGGGACAATGAAAAAGTGACTCATTTATCCACAGAAGAGGGAAAGGCACCATTGCTAGGCAGAAGTCATGTGCATCTCCTGCCTTCTGTTCTGTGCCCCCATGTGCCTAGAAGGTCACCCCAGCCCCTCCAGCCTCTGGGGAGAAGTTGGGCCTGGGCCTGAATGATGACAGAGGGGTCCATTGCTGGACCTGGCCAGGCGGGTGGCATGGGCCCTGCTGCAGGCTGGAGGAGAAAGGCCCGTCCTGCAGGCTGACCAGGTGTAACCTCAGGGTGCAAAGCAGCTGAGGCGGACATCCTGGGTGCAGTTCGCTTTGAGAGGCCATCCCAGAGCAGCGGAAATATGTGTGACCCATTTTAGAGATGAGGGAATGGAAGACTCCTCTGCTCTAGGGCCCCCGTTGTTGCCCCTGCCCTACTTCTCCCGATCAACGCTCAGCGCTGCCTCCTCATTCAGAAAGCTCAAGAGCCTAGTCCCTAGGACAATGACACGAGGTTTTCCTGGCACTAATCATTATTGTTTAATTATCCTGGGAGGGACAGTAAGAGGGGAGGGAGAAGGAGAAGGTGAGTCTGGAGGCAGGCGCCTTTCCCGGCTGTGTTCAGCACCAGCACCGAGTGCTCTGGGATGCCTGGGGAGAGGCTCAGAGACGCAGCTTGACTCAGAGGGAGGCTTAGTCCTGGGCCAGTTTTCACGGGTTTCCTCTGTGTTCTGGTCCTGCGGGAGGGCACTGCTTGCTGTGTTCAGACACTGATTAGGGCAGCTTGCGAAGACAGGTCCCTGCTAGAGCAGCCCTTGGTGGCCAGGACGCCGTGGTTGCCTGTGCCTCAGAGCCCTGGCTTTGTCCAGGTGGTCACTTTGTACCATTGTGTGTCTGGGTTGGAGGACAAAGTGCTGCCCAGGTGCGGCGCTGGCCAGAGCTCCGCAGTCCAGTCACATGACTTGTCAGGGCCTCCTCAGCTCCTCCGTGCCCAGGGAGGCAGTGGGGCATTCCCCAGTGACCTGTCACAGGCGGCACAGGTCCCATAGACCTGGGCAGGTCTTTATCCTGTCCTCAGATGCCCACTGCAGCCAGGAAGCTGTGTCTCCTGTGGAGCAGGGCTGAGGCCATCTGCTTGAGGTCATTTCCCTGGGGCCTGGGGGTTCGTGTGGCACCAGTCCCTGTCCCCCAGACCAGCTACTCCTCTTTCCTGGTCCATAAGCATTAGTGGGTCCTGGTCTGCCCAGTGGGCACCTTCTTCCACACGCAGCAGTGGCAGCAGAAGCAATGAACACTCCAGAAGGGCCCACTGTGTGCCAGGCTCAGGGACACAAGACTAGAATGTGGGTGAAGTTCCACAAATGTGGGCAGGTGGCACGCCCGTTGAGTGCCAGCCGTGTGCTTGTAGCTGAGAACTCAGCGGCACAAGGTAGGTGCAGGCCGCCATTCTTGTGTAGTGAGACCCACAACAGCAGCTCCGAAGGGGGTGTCCAGAGAGAGGGGGTCCTGATGCTGACCTGGGGAGTCAGAAGAGACCACCCTGGAAGAAGTGGCGTCTAAGCTGAGACCTGAGAGTTAGGACTTAGTCATTTAAGGGTTGGGGTTTGGGAGGGGAGGGCAGGGGTGGAAGAGGGTTTCCAACAGAAAGAATAGCATGTGTGAGCCCCTGAGCGAGACAATTTGGGACCAGAGTCACATCAGTGTGACTGGAGAGTGCAGGACGAGGGAGGTAGCGGTGAGCCATTCATCTGGGAAGGGAAGTGAAGGGAGATTGTGCAGGAAGGGGAGAAACCTTGTGATCTGTGGAGCCTAGGGGAGGAGGGGAGCGTGGCTCTTGGGATGCTGCATTTGAGGTCTCCGTGGGGTGACTGAGCACCGTCATCTAGCAGGTGGTACTCAGCCTGGAGGTCAGGCTGTAGGTGAATGGATGCTGAGTGAAGTCACCGAGGAGGCTCGCGCCCAGGAAGAGGCCAAGTACAAAGAGAAGACTGCCAGAGCTGCCCTGGGATCCACAGGTGGAGGGGGCCCAGGAGGCAGAACTGCAGAGAGGACTGAGCGAGGGCTGCCCAAGGGCAAGCTCAGCCCAGGAGGAGGAGAGGGAGTGCTCCCAGGAGGAGGAGAGGGAGTGCTCCCAGGAGGAAGAGAGGGAGTGCTCCCAGGAGGAGGAGGAGGAGGAGAAGGTCAAGAACGAGGCGCTCAGCTCACCAGGCAGGCCAGCGGGGAAAGAATGAGTGAATGGAGAGGTCTCTTGGATTTAAGGAAGGAGGTGGGTGGGGGCTGCATGGGAGGGGAGGAAGGGGGAGCCCTGAGGGCTCTGTGTGTGTGTGTGTGTGTGTGTGTGTGTGTGTGTATGTGTATGTGTGTGTGTCTGTCTAACAAGGGAAGGACAAGAGCATGTTTTAAATTTGATGCAAGTAGCTGCGAGAGAAGGAAGAGACCAGAGGGGAACTGGGTTCATCAACGTGACAAGGGCTGTGCAGAGTCTGAGGGGTGAGCGGTTGGCCTTGGGGAGGGAGAGGGGCGAGACAGGGGAGGAACTGGGTTGGGCGCAGGACTGGGGTTCAAGGGTCGGGGCTGCCAGGACCGGAGTTCCCCTCTGCTGGCTTGTTTTCTCTGAGGTGAAGTCAGATGCTGAGAGCTGGTGAGAGGCAGTGGCTCTGAGCTTTGAGGAGTGTGAAGAAGGTTGCAGTGGTCACCTTAGAGCTGGCTGGGGAGGCAGAACCACTCATTGGAGGTGCTGGGCCTCCCTGGGGGCTGCAAGGGGATGGGGGTCTTTAGGGGCTGTTTTTCTCTGCTTGGAGGCAATGCAGGGGAACGCAGGGACAGGGCGAGGCTCCGGTCCCAGCTGCACCTCTGGCCCACGCTGACCTTGGGGAGACTGGTCATCTTCCTAGGCCTCCCTGTTTGTTTGTCCACATAACAGGGAGGCCAGGCTCAAAAAGCAATTAGGGCCCCCTGGAGACCTGGGATTCAACTGAAAGCCACAGGTAGAAGATTGAGTCTTTATTTCATTCCTGATTAGTGCAGGAGAGAAGGAAATGGGAAGCTAATGTGGAGGCATGCCTGAAATGTGAACCTAAGAAGTGGGACTTTTACCACTACTTTGGGATTTCGCACTGGGTTCTTTTCCACAGAATTTAGGTTGGTTTGTAGGTCAATTATGAAAACATTATGAGAGCTTTCCTGGTTCATCTTCATCTCCTTTGCCTTTTTTTTTTGTGAGACAGAGTCTTGTTGTGTTGTCTCAGGCTGGAGTGCAATGGCGCAATCTTGGCTCACTGCACTCCGCCTCCGGTTCAAGCCGCATTCTCTTGCCCTGGGTTTCCACACCTGGCTGACTTTTGTATTTTTAGTAGAGACAGGGTTTCACCATGTTGCCACAGGCTGGTCTCGAACTCCTGACCTCGGCAGGATCCGCCCACCTTGGCCTCCCAAAGTGCTGGGCTGGGATTACAGGTGTGTGGTTTCAACAAAGGCCTGGGACTGACCTCCCTAGTCTTTGAGCTCCCTTGCCTGGTTTCCCTTCTATCCATCTGATTCTGCAAGATCTGGCAGTGGAAACATGAATGAAGAGGGTGAAGGCGTTCAGTTTTGTTGCCTCTTGGTAGTGCTGATGAAATCATCGATTCTCTCAAGTGTTTGTTTCTTCACTTGTAAATGTACCTTTGGTTAGAAGATGAGTGAATGGACAAATGTTGGGGTAAAGAAAGGGTCTGAAGAGACCATTTAAATAATTTCATTTATCTCAGCTCTCCTGGCTCCTCCTGTTATAATGAAAAATTATGGAAATGGAAAATAAGCTATTTGCAAGATCTATGAAGGAAGATACGTAAAGAGAAAAGTGGGCTATGAATGCGTTTGGCTCGGTACCTGCACTGAATTTGGAATTGACAGTGATTTCAAAAAGATTGAGAAATTGGAATAGGGTCGTTTTCTCTCATGACACAAGTACCAGTAAGTCAGATGACAACGTGGAAAGTATCCTCATGAAAGGAAGCATATTGAAGATAAGACCCAGCTGCTCTGCCAAGGAGTGGCCGTTCTTTATTCCTTTAGTTTCCTAATAAACTTGCTCTGACTTGCCCTGAATTCTTTCTTGCTCAAGGTCCAAGAACCCTCTCTTGGGATCTGGACTGGGACTCCTTTCTGGTAACATCTTCCTGGCGAACCATGAAGGGATGATACTGAGGAGACTTCCAACCCACCCTGCCCCCTGCCCACACACACACACACAAATCAAAAAGATAAAACCCAGTATTTTAAATCCTTCAGACCCCCATTTCACTGGTGAGTAGACAGTCAATTTGGTGGAGCACATTTCCTGATAGTTTCTGTGACGTGGGAGGCAAATATTTTGACACCTTGAATGTCTGACATCATCTTCATTTTACCCTCACACCTAGTTGATAATGGGTTTGGTACAGCATTCTGGGTTGGAAATCATTTTCCCCTAGATTTTTGCTGCATTGTAGTCTAGCAACCGGGATTTGTCTTGAGAATCAAAATTATTCTGATTCGTGATCCTTTGTAGAAGACCTATTTGTATCTCCCTGTCAGCTTGTAGGACTGTCTTTTGTCCTCAGTGTTTGTAAATGTTACGCGGATGGCTTAGGCTGGGTATCTTTTCACCTGTCATATGGGCGGGCACTCACTGGGTTCTGCAGGCTAGAAATTCATGTCTTTCAGTTCTCTGACATTTCCTAAACTATGTCTTGATGATTTCCTTTCCCACCTTTTCCTTGGTTCCTCTCTCTCTCTCTCTCTCTGGAACTCTATCTTCATATGTTGAACCTCTTGAACTAATTTTTCATTTATTTTTGCTCTATTTTCTCAATTTCCTCTGTTTTATCTTCTAATTTTTCTAATGAACTTTATAACACGACATTTGAAGTTTACAACTATTCTTTCTGTTCTCCAAATATTCTTTTAAAAAAACAAAACAAAACATGTGATTGTGCCTGGATGCCATATCTGAGTGTCTATCTGAGGATACTGATAATAGCTTCCCGTTTTAAACTCTTTCTTCTCTATGTATGATCTCTGTTTCCTCCAAGTTACCTTCTTCTCTTTGTTTTGGTCACGCTCTCTCATGTCAGGGGCTTTCTTCAGCTGAGACCCTTAGTCCCTGGTTTATATTTAAGAGTGGGGCATGAAAAGTTGATTGGAAGCACTAAATGTGTGATTAAGATTGTTGATTGTGGGCTTCCTCGTTAAAGAATCTGGTTGGACTATTTTCTTGGGGAACTACCAATATCAGCATCTCTAGGTCTCTCCTCTTGGGCTGGTCTGAGCTCACAAAGGCCTTTAATCCTCTCATGGAAGTGACAACCTAGACATTCGGAAAGCCGAGAGAGAGAAGAAGGCTGGAGCAGGGGTATCGCGGGTCAATATTCAATATACAAACCTTCGCTTAACCCCCTACTTCTGTGTGGTGCCCTGGCCTTCAGCTGTGCCTGGAATCTCCCCAGCTAGAGACCTGGTCTCCCCTCTCCAGAGAATAAGCCTTCGGTGTTTTGCTGGTGTCAGAAAGGGGATTGGTGCACCTCACTACTTTGTGAACAGATTATCAAGTAATTCTGCTAATAGCTCTCCTTTCTTTCTCATTTTCAGAAGTTCTGGACACTCCCAAATCCTGAGCCCTCTTTGGGTTCTGCTGGTAAACCTGGCTGCTGCTTGGCAGGAATGCCCTTAGACCTGGGCCATGGCCTCAGAGAGTGTGTTCCCTCTTCTAGCTGTGCCCCTTCCCAGGGGCCAAGGGGACACGCCCACTCAGAGCTTGCACCTCATTCCTCCTAGAACGTTCTTCAGGGAAATGAGACCTTGGAATTCCCTGTCCAAAGGATCCCAACCCTGCTCCCAGGGCCCCAGGGGACCTCTTTCCAGACCCCTCCTTCCAGAGTGGACCGTGCTGCCAGTGTGAGCCACCTAGGCCGAGGAGTGGCTGGGGGCAGGGCGTTGTGGGAGGTCTGGATGGAGCCATGCAAACCCCTTCAGGTGCAGGATGGGGCTGGGCTGGAAAGGAAGGAGGGGAATGGGCCATGATCGGGATCTTCCCGTGTTGCTGTGTTCTGGTGCGGAACTGAGAAGTCCAAGGAGGACTATCCATTTGAACCTGCTGTTAAGGGTTGAATCATGCCCCCTCCAAAAGATCCATTGCAGTCCTAACCTCCAGTTCCTCAGGACATGACCTTACTTGGAAATAGGTTCATTGGAGATGAAATTAGTTAAGATAAAGTCATACTGTAGTTGGGTGGGTCCTAATCTAAGATGATGGGTATCCTTATAAGACAACCATAAGAAGATGGAGGCAGAAATGTATCTCCAGGCCAGGCAGTGTCAGCAAGTGCCGGTCATCACCAGACACTAAAAGGCAGCCCAGGAACAGATCCCTCCCAGCCCTCTGAAGGAACCAGCCCTGCAGACGCCTTGATCTTGGACTTTTAGTTTCCAGAAGTGAAAGAATAAATGTCTGTGGTCCTAAGCCACCCAGTGTGTGTACTTTGTCATGGCACCCTAGGAAACTAACACATGGGCCTTTTACATCACCAAGAAGGTATATTTGTTAAGGCAGAGAATAGAAGGAAATTTTTTTAACCTTTAAATAAAGTCTATGACCTTAGCGTAGAATTTTCTTTTTATGAGTGAGGACACGTGGGCTTCCTTGGCTGCCCCTGCTCAGGCCACCTTGAATGCGAAGAGTGAATTGGCCTCTTGGTTCTCCCCAATCCTGGTGTAGGGCTCAGCTTTATCCTGTGTGCTCAGTCAGCCCCCATGCACTCTTCCATTCCCAGCCTCTGGCATTTTACCAGTGTGCTCCCACCAAGATTTTGCTCCTGGAGGTTCTGTCCCAGTGCTGTTCAACAGGATTTTCTGTGATGATGATGGAAACATTCTTTTTCTATGCTGTTCAGTATGGCAGCCACTAACCCTGTGAGGCTGCTGAGTGCTTGAGATGTGGCTAGTGTGACCTGGAAACTGAAGTTTAGAATTGATTTAATAAAAAGGTAAACGTAGCCCATGTAGCTAGGGGCTACCACATTGCATAGCACAAACCTACACTGTAAAATAAAACAAAACAAAACGTTTGTCTTTGATGGATTTAGAGAGATAATGGAAGTAAAGGAACGTGTTCCATCTGCCGTCTTTACCCTAGTGTCTCTTACGTGTCTTAATTTTTATTTCAAAGAGATTTTAGAACTAAACTAGTAGTGGTGAGTTTAAAAAAAGTCCTGGCTCTCGGATGTGTAGTAGGGCGAACCCTGGTGCATGGTTCTGTGTGCAAGGAGGCAGCTTTTGTGGCCATCCCTCTTATCACAGGTAAGGGCAGGCAGAGGCTCTGTTCGTGGTCACAGAATGAACTTGGGGTCTTTGGCTCCTGCTAGGTAGGTTTGCAGCCTCCAGGGACCTCGCCAAGCACCCTTCATGACTCCTGAACACCCGAGCGGGCGTCCAGGCCCTGTGGCCACCCGGCTGCTGGAAAACAGATTGGGTTGGTAAAAATATGTGTGTGTGTTCTCACAGAACCTGAGAAAATCACACCTCCACTTTGACAAAAAAATCTGTTTGTGCGGCTCCAATAATCACTTCCTAACTGGTGGGATAGCAGGCCATATGTCTGCGAAGTGGCTAGCTGACGAGACGTTCTACCTCCGTTGCGCCTCGCAAAATACCTTTTTCTAGCAGATCAGCTCTAAAATAAAAAGAAATGAAGCCACAGGCTTCTGCTTCCAAATGATGCTTCTGAGGCAAGGCAAGACAAGGCAAGCGGTTCCTGGAGACACGAGGGTAGGGGCTTGGAAACGGGCCTGGTGGGGCTTGTGACTCTGATGTGTTTGGGGTGAGGGAAGTCAAATAGGATTTTCAAGTTCAGGGGCTGGTCCAGTGTTGGGGGAGAGGCCCCTACTGAATGGCAAAGGTCCTGTCTGCAGAAAGTCAGACTTGTTTGGGGGTTTGAATTTTGGAGGAGACCCCCCTGCCCCTCCTGGAGACTGGCATTCCAGCTCTCGCAAGCTGCTGTGTCTGAACCCCTTTGCCCTCATCTCACGCCAGTTGTGAAATTCCATCAGGCTTGAATAATCACAGGAAGCTGCTCTGGCATCCTCATGACCTAAGGCAAGCACATCTCCACGTCTGTGTGTGTAGGTGCTCCCTCGTGGCCTCCCCTCTGGGCCTGCCAACGTTTTTTGAGTGTGTGGCTCACAAATTTTACCTTGGAAGTGACCACTGTCCCTCGGAAGCTCATGTACACACAGAAAAATGGCAGTCCCTGGAAGGAGCTTCTCCCTGCATCCTTTCCCCAAAGTCAGCTGGAACTATTTAGAACGACAAACACCCTTCCCACCGTGCTGTTTCTGGAACAAGCCTGCCTTTCCACAATTCACTTTGCAACCTTAGGTAGAACCACATGTCACGTGTCTTGTTTTTCTCATCTGTGACTCCAAAGGGTAGTGTCAGAAAAGATCAAGTTAAGAAATGCAAAGTCATTTTAATAAAGTTATTGACTTTTGTGGCCATTTCAGTATTATATTTAAAAATTCACATTATAGAAATAAATCTGGATTTTCAGTTTGCTCTGTGCAGTACGCAAGATGCCTCATTCCCTTCGCTTTTTTAAGAGTTTGACATTATTTTATGGCCTGAATTCAATGACTATTCAGAAGATCTGAGAAGTGAACGTTACCTCTTAGATTTTTTGTTATCCAACAGGAATGACGTGATAAAGGAGGATGGCCTGTATTTGTCAGAGCAGGTGCTGTGGTCGTAGCCAGTCTTGCCGACTGCCATGAGCTGTTAATACTTGCTCTTTTTTTTTTTTTTGGGATGGGGGTCTGTTTTTTTTCCCCAGGCTAGAGTGCAGTGGCGCAATTTCCACTCACTGCAAGCTCCGCCTCCCGGGTTCACGCCATTCTCCTGCTTCAGCCTCCCGAGTAGCTGGGACTACAGGCCCCCGCCACCACGCCCGGCTAATTTTTTGTATTTTTAGTAGAGACGGGGTTTCACCGTGTTAGCCAGGATGGTCTCGATCTCCTGACCTCATGATCTGCCCGCCTCGGCCTCCCAAAGTGCTGGGATTACAGGTGTGAGCCACCACGCCTGGCAATACTTGCTCATTTTTAAAGTCCTGCTCAAGTTCCGTCTGTGCCCCCATCCCAGAAGGTGTCTGTGGAGCCCTGTGACTTTACTCTTGTTCACGCATCAGATTTCTGATGCTGCTGGTGATCGGAGGAGCAGGGTGCTCATCCAGCGCGAGCTCACTGACCACGGTAGGAGCAGGAGCTGGAGCTAATGGGGTGGAGAAGGGAGCCCCGGCGAGAAGGGGAGCCACAATTTACTCCAGAACCCGGCAGAGACACTGGCACGCAAAGGTTAGGCCTGGGCCCGCAGGCCCTGCCTCCGATGTTTCTTTCTTGATCTCCTCCAGCAGGAGGAATCTCGCTGTGAACCCCTCACACATTATCTGTTCCTCTCCCTGGCACTTACCAGTTATCTGTCTGCTGCAGATGAGCTATTTCTGAACTTGCCTTATCTTGCCTCCTGGACTGCTTCAGCTCCTGAAGGGTCGTGACTGTCATAAACACTTTGTTATCTTCTGTGGTGCCCAGCCAAGGGCCTTGCACCAGGGCCGCGTGTGGAGGGCACAAGCCCCTGGTCCCTGGGCCACGGGGCTGAACGGTTTCTGACTCCAGCAGACTGGCACACTGGAGAGGCTGCGGCAGCCCTAGTTGGCCGCTGTCTTAGGGGACTGGAAGCCTCTGGGGTGGGGGTGCAGGAATGTTGCTCTGGGAAGGTCTTGGCAGTTGGAGGTTTCCTTCTCCATCTCTCACCATGCCCTTTGCTCCTTGGGGTTAGTGTCTCTGCACCAAGTGCCACCTCTGTCTGCTATATCTTCTCCAACCTCCCCTCTGCTGCGCTTTTCTGCCATCTCTCTCTGTTTGGCATGAGCCTCTCTCAACTCAGCATCTTCCTCACCTCCCTCCTTCCCTTCTGGGCTGGGCTTCTCCCGGGGACACCCACTGCACCTCTTATTTCTCAGGCCGTGGGATTGGTGCCCGTCCTTTGTCCCCTGACCTGGCTTGGCTCTGAGTGCCCCTCCGGGCCTGCTGTGTGCCACATCCGGGGCACGCATTTGGTCTGCATCAGACTTGCCTGTCGATCAGCATCTTGGCATTGATCACCCTCTCCTCATTCTTCCCCTTCCCTAATAGCAGACTCTTTCTGGCTCCTTCTCCTCTTCTTTTCCTTATCCATTAGTGTCCTTTGCCCTGCACACTCCAAGGCACTCCCAGACACTCTCTTTCCTTCCACAAGACATCAATGACCACCCGAAGGCTGACAACCCAAAGTCCACAGCTCTGGCTCTAGCCTTTTCCCTGATGCTGCTTCATGCCTGCATTGCAGGGGGTTCCTGCTTGTTGCCTAAGCTCATCAAACAAACTTGTCCAACATGAAAATACCAACTTAGCACCCAGCATCTCCTGCCACAGTTAATGGTGCCACCGTTCACCTGGTCATCCAGGAAGTCACCCCTAGACTCCTTTCTCTCCCCCAGTCCTGCCCATTCTCCAAGTGCCCTGAGTCCCCCGGCCATAGTCAGGTGGACTAGGTCATGCTGTGGTAACAAATATCCCTGCCGTCTCAGTGGCTGAACACAGTGTCTAGATGACCAGGCCAGTCTTTCTGCAACTCGCCTCTAGGTCGCCACTCTGGGATCTCAGCTTGTTCGAGCTGTAGCTCTGTCATCTGGAACCAGTACTTCTGAACTTGCTGCAGAAGGTAAACGCAGATGAGAGGGTCATGCAAGATGTTAAAGGCCAAGCCTGAAATGGGTCACATCTTTTCTGCCCCATTCTATTAGCCAGAACTCAGTCCTGTGGCCCCTCAGCTGACTGCAAAGGAGGCTGGGAAATGCACCCCGGGAGACAGTCTCCTCCCCGCGTGCTCAGGGAGGGGAAGGGATGCGGTGCCCCTACAGTACTGCTGTTAGGGCCCTGATCATCTCCTATTGGACTAATGAGTCTCCCTGCTTGCAGCCTCTGTCCTTCCAATCTAGCTTCCTCCCAGTAGCAGCAGCAGCCAGTCGTCCTACGCTGCGGATCTGATCACATCACATCCTGCTAAACCCCTTGCTCTTAGGCTAAAGTCCTGACTGGACCCTCTCAACCTCTCCAGTTACATTTCTCACCACCCTCCCCAACATGGCCTTCTCCCCAGCTGCAACAGACTCCCCACATTTCCCCAAACAGGCAGTATTTCACAAGGCTCCCCTCGTCCTCCCTTTGCCGACAGGGGTTCTCCCTTCCAGAGAAGGCTCGGATCTGTGAGCCGGAGTCAGTTCACCAGGACCCGTGGGGTTCATCTGTGCCCATCCACCGCGGGCCAAGTCATGGGCTCCCTGTGCAGGATTTCCAAAGCCCTTCATGTGCCCTCATTAGGATACTCTTGGCATTGTTAGTGATTGCTTTTCAGAGAGTCTGACGTCACCCACAAGCCAGAAGGGTAAACGCTTCCTGTGCAGCCTCCACTGTGCCGAGAGCACCGCATGCTTCACTCACTGGAGCCTTAACATCATCCTGTGAGAGGCACTGCTGGGGCTTCCATTTAACATCCTGGGGAGCCAAGGCACAGAGATGTCAAGGAACTTGCCCAAGCTCACACAGCCAAGTGGTGGAGGCAGGTTGGCTCCAAGTCCACATGTGTGACTGCTGTGCTACCCACGGCCTGTGACCCACAGCCCTCAGCCACATGGCACCTTCATCTCCGTCTCTGCAACCCAGAATCCTGGTCCAGAGTGCATGGCCACTCACGGGCAGTTGAACACACATGAGCAAGTTCCATTTTAAAGCTTTCTTTTACTCTCTCCTCTGCCTACTTCCATCCATGCTTTCCTTAGAAATCCCCGCTATGGGCCGGGTGCGGCGACTCATGCCTGTAATCCCAACACTTTGGGAGGCTGAGGTGGGTGGATCACCTGAGGTCAGCAGTTCGAGACCAGCCTGGCCAACATGGTGAAACCCTGTCTGTACTAAAAATACAAAAAAATTAGCCGGGCGTGGTGGTGGGTGCCTGTAATCCCAGCTACGTGGGAGGCTGGGGCAGGAAAATTGCTTGAACCAAGGAGGCAGAGGTTGCAGTGAGCTGAGATTGCGCCACTACACTCTAGCCTGGGTGACAGAACAAAACTCTGTCTCTGAAAAAAAAAAAGAAAAAGAAAAATCCCTCCTACGATTTCCTTTACAGGAAGCAAGAAAATAAATCCATGAGACTCTCATTAGATTTTTTCAAACAAAGTAGCTTGATCTTATCCCTGGAAGTGAGCACCATGCCTCGGAGACAGTTACTCCAGAGATCTCATCCCTGCCTCAACTATTCTGGATGGCTTCTTTGGGAGGTGGTTGCAGAGACAGCTTACTGGTCACACAGGAAAATGATTGCCATGACCTTCTATCCCTATCCGCACAATACAAACATCATCAAAGGGACTCTCCCATACTTGTGTCTACTCATGCAAAGGGTTTTGCCAGCCTCTCTTTCAGTAAGTGTGCAGAAATGTTGTCTTTTAAAATCCCTGTTCCCCAAGTGGCTGCCGTGACATGGGGATGCAGAGGGTGACAGTGTTGCTGCTCAGGGCTGCCCTGACAAAGGGCCGCAGACTGGGGGCTTCAACAACAGAAGTCTGGCTTCTCAGAGCCTGGAGGCTGGAAGTTTGAGATCTAGTTTTGGCAGGTGTGCTGCTTCTGAGGCCTCTGAGTGTGGCTTGGAGGTGGCTGCCTTTCCCCCTGTGTCTCCCCATGGTGTTCTCTCTGTGTGTGTCTGCATCTTCATTCCTTGATTTTTATTATTTTGGAGAAAGGATCTCACTATGTTGCCCAGGTTGGCATGCAGTGGCACAATCACAACCCACTGCAGCCTTGACCTCCCAGGGTCCAGTGTTTCTCCCGCCTCGACCTCCTGAGTAGCTGGGACTGCAGGTGCATGCCTCCACATCCGGCTAATTGGTATATATTTTTTTCCTTTAGAGATGAGGTCTAACCAAGTTGTCTAGGTTGGTCTTCAACTTCTAGGCTCAAGCAATCTGCCTGCCTTGGCCTCTCAAAGTGCTGGGATTATAGGTGTGAGCTGCTGTGCCTGGCCTTGATTTCTTCTTTTTCAAAGGATACCAGTCAAATTGGATTGGAACCCACCCTAAAGACCCTATTTTAACTTAATCTCCTCTTTGACAAAACTTTCTCCAAATGCAGTGACTTTCTGAAATACTGGGGGTAAAGACTTCAACATATGAATTTTGGGGGTCTCAATTCAGCTCCAAACAGGCCCTAATGGAAGCGCCAGCCACTCCCTGCTCTGTGTCCAGCACCTCTGTGACCCTCGATGAGTCCTCGCTTGCTGGGTTTCAGTTTTCTTATCACCAACATGATCGGAGGCGGTGGTCAGACAAGCTTGCCCAGGGCCTTTACAGCTTGAAAACTCCACAGTAACCTATAAAAGCATCACTCTAGGAAGATATATTGCTTTTGTGACCCAGGCAACACCACAAGGGCTTTCAGCGTTCAAGGCCACACATCCACAGTATGCTCTGATGTTTCTCAATATCTGACGACAAACTTTATGATCCCGGTTGGCAGGTGAGACACTTCTCCTTGGTTCGAAAGTAACAGCAGCGTGGTCTCGGTGGGAAACATCCTTGGAGAAATGTTTGATCTTTTCTCGTGTGTTCGGTTCCGAGGCGGAAGCCCCCCACCACTCACTGAGGAAAGGGAGGTGTCCGATGCTTTTTAATCAAAGGCATTTTCTTTCCAGGGTGTTTCTCTATACAAACACCTTTGATAAAAGATCTTGATTTGATCTGTGATTAAAGATCAAAGCCCAAATAAACCCATCAGGGAATGAGAAAGAGTCAGCAAGGACAGCACTACCCTCTTCTTGTGGGCACAAAGGTGGGCTGGCTAGTGCCTGGCACTGCTTGGCCAGCCAGAAGCCCTGACTTCCAGGATCCCAAGAGTCACACGAGACTGTGGGGGCTTCAAAAACAAACCTGAAGCAGAGGCCCTTAGCCTATCCTCGATCGGGCAGCAGTGTGGTAGGGCTGGTATTCTCCCTTGAGCTTTGCCTTCTGCTTTGTCACACAGTAGCTGTATTGGACCTGGCTGATTTCCTTCTGCTGGCATGGATGGAGAGGAGAGGCAGGGCCCCCAGTGGAACCAAGGGTCCCCTTCACAGTCTTGCCTTGAATGAGTTGCTTTATCCTTCCCTTTCCTTCTAGAAGCTGGTCTTTAAATTCAGCTCTACATCTTAGTGCAGTAACATGGTTTGGCTGTGTCTCCACCCAAATCTCATCGTTAATTGTAGCTCTCATAATTCCCATGTGTCCTAGGAGGAACCTGGTGGGAGGCAACTGAATCATGGCGGTGGGTTTTTTTCTGTGCTGTTCTAGTGGTAGTGAATAAGTCTCATGAGATCTGATGGTTTTATAAAAGGGCAGTTCCCTGGCACACGCTCTCTTGCCTGCCACCATGTAAGATGTGCCTTTGCTCCTCCTTCACCTCCACTGTGATTGTGAGGCCTTCCCAGCCATGTGGAACTGTGAGTCCATTAATCCTCTTTTTCTTTATAAATTACCCAGTCTTGGGTATGTCTTCACAGCAGTATGAAAATGGACTAATTCATGCAGACTGCTGAACTTTCCAGGTTCTAAGTGTCCTTTATCCCTGAAATTGCAATATTGGTACCCAGGAGGCAGCTGGGAGGGATACATGAGGTCTATGTTCACAGAGCTAGGTGCTAGTGTTATATAATAAAGGCAGCTAGTGTTACATTCTCTTTGAGAATCCATTGATTTGGGTCAGATTGGATGTGTCTGGACACTGGGAGTAATTTCCTGTTGGGAATGCTACATGTAGCTATTCTTGAGCTTAGCATGGTCATCTTTGTAATCAATGTGTATATAGGATTTTACAGATTTCACAGCACTGTTGCATGCCTTATCTCCTCTAACCCCCTCCATTGTACTGTGAGATCTGCCTTGTTACTTCTGTTTTACCTGAGGAATATCCTAAAGAGATGGGGGCTCATGGGGATCACCTGTCCAAGGCCCTTCAGTTATAAGAAGACAAAGACCCAAGGACAAGTATAGACTGATGGTCTGTACTTCTGTATCCCAGAAACTAGGCTTGTTTTACAGTCTTCATGTCTCACGACTTCCTTGCAAAAAAACCCTGCGTCCGGCTCTGTGCGTGCCCATGCTGAATGCTGGAGGATTTCCACACCCAACACAGAAGCTGAGTGGGTTTCAGTTTATCTGAACATGCTAGTTTATAATCCATATTGGAGGTGCTGTGCAAGTATTTCGAGCAAGAGTGATTACTTGGCTTTATAGAGGTGTGTCCTCCTTACCTCATTAGTAAAATCATTCGTGCACAATCTGCTGAAGAGAAACATTCATTAAAAACTGAGATGGATTGCGGCCCCATGAGGCCAAGCCAAATTATTTGAGGCTCGGTTTGGCCTATTTTCAATGCCTGCAAAGGACCAAGACCTGCTCCTGTCATGGGAAATAGTAGACTGATTGAGAACATCCATAGTTGGAATTCTACAGGGCATAGAACTTTGGTTTATGTGGAGTTAGCCAAGAGAAAGTCCAAAGAAGTCAACTGGTGGTTTCCGCCTGGAATTTTCTTAATCTTAGTTAAAGCACCTAAGATCTTTATGGCTTTAGGCTGGGCCTTGAAGGGGGAGGAGAGGCATCTCCTTTTTCAGCGGACTTGCCTCTCCAGCTGCATACCACACTTGTCCTATCAGCATGGCATTTTGCATGTGGTTTTTGTCACGAGGAGAGGCAGTCAGGAATTTGCACTTTGATCTTCCCCACAGAGGTGGATATCTTCCCAGGACAAAGGGCAGGGAAACAAACTTCAAAATGCATGTGACCTTGGAACACCTGTTTAAGGCTCTTGCTTAAATGGTAACAATTGGAGATAAATATGGCAAAATCATTAAAATTAATGTAGGACTTCAACCTCATCAACAGGTGAGAAGGGGGTGCCCACCGATCCTGAAACATTGGCACTGCCAAAAGAGCTGGTGATACCCAGGACAAGGCTGGGGGCCGAGAATGTCCCCCCAAATTGTTCTCAAGGGGCCTATAACCTGCAAGTGGTAAGGGCGGAGAAGGTGATGAGTAGCGAGGAGTAGAGTAGAGTAGAGTAGAGAGGACATCAGATTTGGAAAAAGATGCATCCAGTTTTAAATCTTGTTCTGAGACTGTTAGGGATTGAATTGTGCCCCCGCCCCCAGCTTTCTATGTTGATGTCCTAACTCCAAATGTGATGATATTTGGAGATGGGTTTCTGGGAGGTAATTGGAGTCAAATGAAATCACAGGGGAGAGATCCTAATCCAATGGGATTGGTGGCCTTATAAAAAGAGGGAGAGAGAGATTTTGTTCTTTCTCTCTGCCACGTGAAGATACAGTAAGAAAGCAGCGTCTGCAAGCCAGGAAGAGAGCCCTCACCAGACACTGAATTTGCTGGCACTGGAACTGAGAGGAAATCAATTTGTGGTGTTCAAGGCACCCAGGCTGTGATATTTCGTGATGGCAGCCCAGGCTGACTAAGACAGAGACTTAAATTATTCAACCTCAAGTGCTTCTCAACAAGCTCTTGATGTAAAATTAAGATTATAACATTGACCTCAAAGTGATGATAAAAGTCAATGAAACAATATCTGCAAGAGGATCGCCTCCTTGTAGACGCACCAGCATTCTGTGTTCCAGTCATCTGTGAGCTTCAAACACCAAAGCCACCTTGTATTCATTTTAGTTCCCCCGGTGCCTGGCCCAGACGAAGTTCTCAGTGAGTGGTGGTTGAATTAACAAATAATAAATGATGGATGGGTAAGTGTGCACAGCCTCTGCTCTGAGTGCACTCTAACTTTACCCACTGCCTTGGCCATACTGCTCACTCAGCGGGTTTTTTCCTGCAGCTTCCAACCTGAGTCATTTGATCACTCCGCCGCTGTCCACTCTCAGACCAGGACACAGGGCCAGTGTTGGTGGAAGATGCCTTTGGAGTGATGTGATTAATTTCAGTCAATCATGATACTGGCTTTGGGTTTTTTTTTTTTTTTTTTTAAATTGCTTTTGAAATGGGGCCCTAGGATGGAAGAGCTTCCATCCTGGCTGCCCTGGAGCTCCTGGCAGCAACTCCCGCTCCTGTGCCCTGAGCACTCAGGGCCCCACCGCTAGCCATCAAAGAATCGAGATGGAGGCTGGGTCCTTCTGGCTTTAATATCTGGATGTTTCCCCCACACTGGACTCTGTCATCCCCCTGCCCCATATCTCTCTGCTACAACTCTCAGCTCAACCCTGAGGCCGCCAGCCCCTAGACCCTCAGCCACGAGGTATCATCATCTGCCTGCTGTTTGCAAACTCCTTAACCAGGCCTTAGAAGTGCTGAATACTTTAAATGGTAAATCATCTTGATTGCTATAAAAAATGGGTTTGGCCAAGATGTGGGGCCTTCTCTGTAGCCTGCTGTGTCCTCAGTTTCCCTCCAGAATTACACGACCTCATAGTTTCAACAAGCAGTTCACAGTGGAATGAGTGGTTTGTGGCCAGCAGAGTCAGAGGAGTTTAATTTATGATGGCATTTTTTTTTTCTTTACAGGAAATAAAGGAAAAGAACGTCTTGCTAACTCCACAAAGCTGCTGTACCACTGTTCATTTGTCCAGGCAATTCCTCATGGACCAGTAATGAGCTTCAGCTCGGTCAAACCCATTTTTTATAGCAATCAAGATGATTTACCATTTAAAGTATTCAGCACTTCTAAGACCTGATTGAGGAGTTCGCAAACAGCAGGCAGAGCTGGGCAGAAATCAGGACAGATGGGACCTCAGCGATCATGGGTTCCAGCCTTTTCCTTTCACAGGTGAGGACACTGAGGCCCCCTGGGAGAAGGAACTTGCTGGATGTCCCTGTGAGGGTGTCTGAGGTGAGGCTCAGCCCCGTGCTGTGTTCATCATTGCCTCCCGAGTCCCTTCTCAAAGCCCTTTGTGGATGATTCCTGTGCAAGGTGCAATTGCTGGTGGGGCTTGAGCAGGTCCTTCCTCGGGAAACACGTGGAAGGACTAAACAGGGAGAGAGAGGATCCCACGCTTGGCATCTGCAAGGTGGGAGGAGAAACGTGGAGAAAGCAATTGCCATGTGCCTTTGTCGCCGTGAGGCTCAAAAACCTGGACTCACCCAGCAAGGAATTTCTCTCTTAAAATAAAATAGATTTGCTTTGTGCTTCACGGGGATTCCCTTAAAGCATTTCTCATCATAATCCTGGGGAGGACGTGGTATTCAGTATTTTGTTTGTGGGCGACAGAGAATGTAACTGTCTGGGCCTAAGTGACACAGGCTTGGAGATGAAGATTAAGGTTGGAATTTGGTGTCTTTTAATCTTTATTCCCTGGTTTCATCTGTTCTCGGTGTCCTTGAAGCAATGGCTTAGACAGGGTTGATGTATTCATGAATCTGAGGGACTTTCATGTGAACTTGAGGCAGGTTTGGTCTGCATCCTGCTTAGTAGCATAAAGCTTGGACCTGTGTGCAAAGTGCAGTGAATTTCAGCCCATCCCGAGAGCGAACACAGGCCCTTAGAGCTGCCTGTGGGGCGCTGAGCTGCTGTCGTGCCGCAGTGGTCCAGGGGGCTGCAGGACCCTCTACCAAGGGCACTTCTTGGACAGGGGTTCTCCTGACTTTTTCTCTCCCACCTCTGATCTTCCCCCTGTCATCTTGGTGTTGAGATGACTGGAGCGAGGACTTCACTCCTGGGACTCATTGTGGGTTACACTGAAGGGAAAGTGAGTTAGAACCCAGAGCCTTAGGGAGAAGCACATCTTGTTCACCTGCACAGGCTCTGTTCCCCTCATCTGAAGAAGCCTCAGTCCTCCACATGTTATCACCTTCTCTGGGGCCCAGGCCCAGTGGAGGCTTTTTGGGGGAGGTTTCAGAGCACAGTTTGAACCAAGAGCAAACATGTAGTAGCTTCAGGGTATCAGAAAGTTGATTTTCTGTCCACAGCACAGTTTTAGGCCTCCTGAGAATTCTGGACTTTTTCTTGGACACAGTGATCTTTGGTACAAAGAGGGGCAGAGAGGAAACGGCGTGTGCACGAAGAACCCTGCCTGCTTTAGTGACTGGCGGGAGGTATGGGCGGCTGTAGCTGCTACACTATGTGCCTACGAATTACTCAAGCCAGGATTTTAGGTTTATGATGAATAATAATAAAAATTCAGGTTTGATCATTCCTATTTGGGTGTAAATAGAAATCTCTGATTAGGTAGTAGAGTATTTGAACCTATATTTTGATTTGAATTCTTCAAGCAATGTGATTTTCTCCCTAAATCAACACAGTATCTGAAATCCCCCTGTGAACATCGCCTTTGGTTATAAAATGCAAGGAGAAAGCACTCAACTTGTTCTCTATGTTCATCTTAATGTTTTTCTTGTGACTGTCAGTAGGGAATTCAAAAGTTCTAGGAGATAGAGTCCCTGTAAATCACTGTTTGGGTTTAAAATGACCTGCATATAATGACTCATCACAATGTACTCGTAAGTACAGTCAGCATCACTTAACGATGGGGATCCATTCTCAGAAACGCATGATTAGGCGATGTCATTGTGAGGCCATCCCAGAGCCCACACACACAGCTATGGCAGAGCCCACTACACACCTGGGCTATGTGGTGTAGCCCGTTGCTCCTTGGCTTCAAACCTGAACGGCATGTCACTGTGCTGAATACTGTAGGCAAGTGTAACACAATGGTATGAATAAGTGTTTTTATATAAATATAGAAAAGGTACAGTAAAAATGTGGCATAAATGATGAAAACATGGTACACCTGTCTAGGACACTTACCATGAATGGAGCCTGCAGGACTGGAAGTTGCTCTGGGTGGGTGAGTGAGTGAGTGAGGGGTGAGTGAGTGAGTGAGTGGTGAGTGAGTGTGAAGCCTTAGACATTAGTGTACACTCCTGTAGACCTTGTAAACGCTGTACACTTTGGCTATGTTGAATTTATAAAAAAAAAGTTTCTTGCTTCAATAATAAATTAACCTTAGCTTATTATAACTTAATAAACTTTTTATTTTTTTCAACTTTTTGACTTTTTTGTAATAACAACTTAAAACACAGACACAATGTATAGCTCTACAGAAATATTTTCTTTTTTATATCCTTATTCTATAAGTTTTTTTCTATTTAAAATTTTTTAAAAATTTGACTTTTTTTGTTAAAAGCTAAAACACACACATTATCCTAGGCCCACACAGGGTCAGGATCATTAATATCACTGTCTTCCACCTCCACATCTTGTCCCACTGTAAGGTCTTCGGGGGCAGAAACACACATGGAGCTGTCATCTAGTATGATAGCAATGCCTTCCTCTGAAATATCTCCTGACGGACCTGCCTGGGCTGTTTTATAGTTAACTTTTGCTTTTGAATAAGTAGAAGGAGGCCGGATGCGGTGGCTCATGCCTGTAATCCCAGCACTTTGGGAGTTTGAGGCAGGTGGATCACCTGAGGTCAGGAGTTTGAGACCAGCCTGGCCAACATGGTGCAACCCTACCTCTACTAAAAATACAAAAATTAGTGGGGCATGGTGGTGGGTGCCTGAAATCCCAGCTGCTTGGGAGGCTGAGGCAGGAGAATCGCTTGAATCTGGGAGGCAGAGGTTGCAGTGAGCCGAGATTGCACCACTGCCCTCCAGTCTGGGTGACAGAGCGAGACTCTGTCTCAAAAAAAAAAAAAAAAAAAAAAGTGAAAGGAGTATCCTCTAAAATAATGGTAAAACATATAGTAAGTACATAAATTAGTATAACATACTATACTATCTAATAGTCATTTATTGTCATTATCAAGTATGTACTATTCATAATTCGATTTGCTGGATTTTTATACAACTGGTAGCGCAGTAGGTTTGTTTACATTAAACAAGTGAGTAATGTGTTGGGTTAATGCCATGATGACAGCTACAACATCACCAGGAGATAGGAACTTTTCAGCTACATTATAACTCGTTGGACGGCCATGGTACGTGTGGTCTGACATTGACTGAAATACTGTTATATGGTGCATTACTGTATATATTTACTGTAATTTAAAAATTGGGATATGATTCACATGTCATAAAATTCACCCCTTTAAAGAGTACAACACAGTGGTTTTTAGTATCTTCTCAAAGGTGTGCAGTCATCACCACTATCTAACTCGAGGACATTTTTGCTGCCTCCAAAAGAAACCCGGCACCCATTAGCATTCCCTTCCCATTCCCTCTTCCCCCAGCCTCTGGCAACCACTCATCATCTACTTTCTGTCTTTATGGATTTGCCGTATTTCCTATAAATGAAATAATATAATGCACACCTTTCATGTCTGGCTTCTTGCACTGAGCATAATGTTTCCATGGTTTGTTTATGTTGTAGCATGCGTTAATTGTTCTTTCTTTTTATTGGCAAATAATATTCCATTGTATAGATATGGATATACCATGTTTTATTTATTAATTCATCAGTTCGTGGACTTTTGGGTTGCTTCCCTTTTTTAGTTTTATTTATTTTTAGAGTCTCACTCTGTTCCCCAGGTTGGAGTGCAGGGGTGCCATCTTGGTTCACTGCAACCTCTGCCTCCCAGGTTCAAGTGATTCTCCTGCTTCAGCCTCCCAAGCATCTGGGATTACAGGTGGCCACCACCATGCCCAGCTAATTTTTGTATTTTTAGTAGAGGTGGGGGTTCACCATGTTGGCCAGGCTGGTCTCCAACTCCTGACCTCAAGTGATCCACCCGCCTTGGCCTCCCAAAATGCTGGGATTATAGGCGTGAGCCACCACGCCCAGCCCTCCTTCCCTTTTTGACTATTAGGCATCATGCTGTCATAAACATTCTTGTACAAATTTTTGTGAGGACATATGTTTTCAATTCTCTTGGGTACATACCTAGCAGTGGAATTGCTGGGTCAAATGGTAACATTATGTTTAACTTTTTGAGGAACTGCCAAACTGGTTTGGTAAGCAGCTGCATCATTTTCCATTCTCACTAGAAAAGAAGGAGGGATCTAGTTTCTCCACATCTTCCTTGACTGAACTTGTTAGACAATAACAAGATAGACCATATCTTTTAAAATTTAAGTCATCCTAATGGTGTAAAGGGGTATCTCCTTGTGGTTTTTGCTTTATATTCCTTTAATAACTAATGATGGTGGGCATTTATTCATGCACTTACTGACTGCTTGTACAGCTTTGGAGCCATGTCTATCCAAATTCTTTGCCCATTTTTGAATTGGATTTGTTGTCTTTTTGTTGCTGAATTGTAAGAGTTCTTTATAGATTCGGGATATTAGACCCTTATCAGAAATATGATTCGAAAAAATTTTCTTCCATTCTGTGGGCTGTCTTTTCTCTTTATGGTATTCTTTGTTAAACAAAAGTTTTAAATTTTGACAAAGTCCAGTCTATTTAATATTTTTTCTTTAGTTGTCACATGTCTGTTGTTTCCTAATCCAAGGTTATAAAGATTTATAGCTATGTTTTCTTTCAAAAATTTTATAGTTTTCTCTCTTAACCCTTGGGTATTTTTATTCTTAAATTATCTGGCTCAGCTCTGGGAACACTTTTTTCATTTTGAAATAACTTTTATTGTAAAAAAGAAAAATATTAAGAAATTAAAATTAAAGAAAAAGATACACCTTTTTTTTTTTTTTTTTTTTTTTTTTTGAGACGAAGTCTCACTCTGTCGCCCAGGCTGGAGTGCAGTGGTGCGATCTCGGCTCACTGCAAGCTCCGCCTCCCAGGTTCACGGCATTCTCCTGCCTCAGCCTCCCGAGTAGCTGGGACTACAGGCGCCTGCCACCTCGCCTGGCTGATTTTCTTTTGTATTTTTTAGTAGAGACGGGGTTTCACAGTGTTAGCCAGGATGGCCTCGATCTCTTGACCTTGTGATCCGCCTGCCTTGGCCTCCCAAAGTGCTGGGATTACAGGCGTGAGCCACCCCTTTTACAAAACAGGAACTAATCTTTAAAATCAATTTTGTAATTTACTTCATTTAATATATCAGAAACATTTTCTGATATAATTATTCTCCTACATCATAACTTTAACTGATAGCACAATATCCCATTGTTTGGATATCTATTATTTTTTAAATCCCTTATTGTTGGACATTTATGCTATTCCCATTCAGAAAACAGTAGCAGTACAGCAATGAGTGCATGATAATTTTCTCAGAATAAATTGTCAAAAATGTTTTTAAAAGAATAAACCCCATTTCCAGCATCCTAGTAAAGCAAATGTACAAGTGTTCCCTGAGAATTTTCTGGAATAAAGTGAAGGACAGTTAGTTACAAAGGTAAATAAATGTCTTTCGTTTTGGGGGAGTGCCTTCTTGACCTTGTCCAATATTCAGATATTTTCTGTAAGTTATTTTCTTTGTTACTATAGTTAGCATAATTACAATTTTAAATACTGCATAATATTATATTGATTTGATGCAGGATAATTTACTTATGATACCCAGATGTTAAATACTTAAGTTGCATTGGACTTTATTTATTGTTACTTTAAGTTCTGGGATACACGTGCAGAATGTGTAGGTTTGTTACATAGCTAAACATGTACCATGGTGGTTTGCTACACCTATCAACCCATCATCTAGGTTTTAAGCCCTGCATGCATTAATTTATCCTGATGCTCTCTCTCCCCCGACTCCCCACACCCTCTGCGTGTGTTGTTCCCCTGTCTGTGTCCATATGTTCTCATTGCTCAACTCCCACTTATGAGTGAGAACATGCAGTGTTTGGTTTTCTGTTCCTGTGTTAGTTTGTTAAGGATGATGGCTTCCAGTTTTACCCATGTCCCTGCAAAGGACATGACCTCGTTCCTTTTTACGGCTGTAGTATTTGACTTTTAATTTATAGGGAATACCACAGTGAACATGTTTTGTGCGTACAATTTTGATGTTTTGAATTGCTTCCTTAGGGCAGGTTCCAGCAGAGGGATTTGGGAGTGAAATGGCTAGAATATTTAGAGAATATATATATTGTCCTGTCGCTTCTGGAAGGGACTGTAGCAATTTGCACTCCCTTCACAGTACATGAGGGTCCCGCATCTGGGCAGCTTGCCTCCAGTCCCACACACACTTTGAAGTGTTTCGGCAAGGATTTCAGGTGAATGGTGGTTGAATGAAGGGAGGGAAAAGTTATTCCTATTTTACTTCTATTTTGTAATTTTTAAGTTTGCGTCGAAGGATGATCTTTGTCTTTCTGCGGATTTCATGTTTATCCTGTCCTTTCCCCCAGACAGCTAAGTTTTAAAACTGATCTTCAAGAAAACAGACTATCCACCTGAGGCTCTATTACAGGGACTGGTGTTCAGTGACTTCCGAATTGGGAAATCTTTAATATACAGGTGGAGATATGGCATAGTTTCCAGGTTTAAAAAGATGGGGCTTTTCCACCCAGAGCTGGACATCTCCCCATTTTATTTTCTGTGACCATAAGTTATAACCAGCCCATAACTGCTCCCCTCCCGTCCCTGCGGTGGCTGTGGGTGGTTGCCCATCACCACGGCCATGGCTCTGTGGATTTTCCCAGAGCGGACACTGGGCCCAGGCCCACGGTTCTCACGTAACGACTTCGGCTGCCTGGGTTCGAGGCTCGGCAGCACTGTCTGGAGGAAGATTCTGAGCCCAGCGTGGGATGGGCCCAGCCTGTCTCAGAGGGGGAACCCTTGGCTCTGGGGACCCTCTCTCCAAGACCTTTATCAAGATGCCACTGCGTCAGAGCACCTTGGGGGCCTCGAATGTTGTGTCGTTTCCAGTGAAGCCGACCTTAGGCAGGCGTGGCCCGGGGGGTGTTTGCCCTCTATTCCTCGGAAGAGCGAGACCCCAGCCCTCTCACCACCGCCGCTGTGTTCGGTGGGAGGGTCCGAGTTTGGAGGGCTTGGAGAACTGTGGAGGTAAAACCGAGCGCAGCTGGGCGGGGGTACTCCTGTGAGAAAGCAAGGGGCTTTGGGGCGAGTTACTCAAAGCCAGGGGCAGCTCCCCACTTGCTGGGGGCACACAGCATTCTCCCGGGCTGCTGATGCTGGGCCTGGCTGTGGAAGGGCCCCCATCCTGGGCTTCCGTTCACAGGGTGTGCGGGAGGCCCTGTGGAGAGTGCTGGGCCGAGGGGCTGCAGTGCTGAAGTCACGCCCGGATGGGATTCCTGCAGCCCTGACTGGAGCTTTCCACCTGGGGCACCAGGAACAAGTCCCGCCCATCTGCGTGACATCTCCCTGGGAAGGGACAGGCGTGGTGGGCCTGCCGCAGACCCTTCCGTCTCTGACCGCCCGGCTTTCTCACCGGGGTTCAGACCCTGGGCTCCTCCTACCTGTGCCCTTGCCTTTGACTTCTGGACTTTGTGTCTGTTTGTTCCCAGGCCCTCCCCCTGCCCCAGTGGACTTGGGTCTGGCTTCTCCCACGTGGTGGCCTCTGGGAGCACCTGTGGCCCATTTTTGGTCCTCTGAACCCAACCCTCCCCACCAACCTGCCCCAGCGTCCCCGAGGGGGCAGCAGACATCCCCTTTTCTGGTTAATCCTCTGGAGGGGACATGGACAGGATGTTTCCTACAAACCAGCTGACCTGTATGCAGGAGAGGCCTCCTCAGATCCTCCTCTAGCCCCAGTGATGGAGCGCTGGCCGGAAGACTGAGGTGGGATCCTCGGAAGGCTTCCAGGAGTGGTAGAAACATTTCCAGAAGGGTTTAATTGTTCTGAGAGGTCACCTCTTCCTCGTCTTGGAGATGGCGCCACAGCCCTGGCTGTCTCCCAAACTAGAGAGCAGAGAGTCCTGCTTCCAGTCGCCCTCACTTAAGCCTGACATCCTCCTGCAGCCCAGCCCTGGTTATGTCTCCCCACTGACCTTTCCAGCCTCTCCTCTGCTCCCGCTCCCACCGCCTGGGCTCAGGCCTGCACTATGTATTGTATATTCGTTGTATATTGTATATTTTATATTCGTCATGGATTTTATCTTATGTATTGTAGAGTCATTGCATGTTGTATTCTCATCGTATGTTGCATATACATTGTGTGTTGTATATTCATTGCACTTAGTCTATTATATGTTGTATGCTAATCATCTGTTGTATTCTTATCTATTGTATATTTATCATATATTGCATATTGCATATTCCTTGTATATTGTATATTGCAGACTCATATATTTACATGTTGCATATTTATCTTATGTTGCATCCATCATAATTGAAGACTCATTGTATATGTTTATATGTTGCATATTCATCACGTTGCATAGTCATGTGTGGCATATTCATCATATGTTGCATGCTCATTGTATATTGCATGCTCACCATATACTGCATACTCGCTGTATATTGTGTAATCATCATATGGTGCATACTCATCGTATATTTCATACTCCCTGTATATTGCATACTCTTTTTTTTCCTTTTTTTTTGAGACAGAGTCTCACTCTGTCACCCAGGCAGGAGTGCAGTGGCACGATCTCAGCTCACTGCAACTTCTGACTCCCGGGTTCAAGCGATTCTCATGCTTCAGCCTCCCAAGTAGCTGGGACTACAGGCGTGTGCCACCACGCCCAGCTAATTTTTGTATTTTTAGTAGAGATAGGGTTTCACCATGTTGGTCAGGCTGGTCTCAAACTCCTGGCCTCAAGTGATCCACCAGCCTCGGCCTCCTAAACTGCTGGGATTACAGATATGAGCCCCAGCGCCCAGGCGATATTGTACACTCATCATATGTTTCATAATCCTCCTATAGTGACTCACATTGATGCAACAGGACTCCTATGTGATGTCCTCCTATCGGGTCTCACTGTCTCCAAGTGAGCCCTCGTGTCTCGTCCCAGTGCTGACTGTCCCATCTCCTGCTCTGTTTAATGGCCTCCTTTAGCCTAAGGGCCCTCTGCTGGGCCTTGTCCCCCAGCTTTCTCTCCTGCCTCTGTCACTCCTCCCCGGTTCGTGTGGCCCTTGGTGATACCTGGCGGCCTCACTCTCCCGGCCTCTGTCTCTGCTGGGACCTGCCTTTCCCATATTTTGGATGAGCCCCCAGGTACTTTTTGGAAACTAGCAATTGAGTAGTATGTCACGGGTTGTAGAGCCCCTCTGTGGACTTGACTGCTGTCCAGGGAGCGCTTGTTAGAATAGCATCTGAGTGTGTGAGTGGACTGAGGCCAAGAGAGGGTGGGCGACCAGCCCGGGGTCACGTAGCTACTGAGAGTCCAGCTGGGCTCTGACCTGGCTTCTCTGCGTCCTGAGCCAGGGCATTTCCATGCCCCTGCCCCACCCCCATGGGATCCACGGACAGTTCTGCATTCATGGTCCTTGGTTGTAGAACTGGATTTGCCCTCCGCCCCTCTCTAATCAGCTAATTGCTTTCAGCCTTGGTTGGCCTGTGGTCACTGGGACTTACCTGGTTTTCCGTGGAACCCTAACCCAACTCATCTCACTTCAGCTCTGCCTTTCTCAGGCGGGTGGGGCAGTGGGGGTGGGAGGCAGATCCCTCTGGTCCTTGGGAACCTGCCCCTGTGCTCGAGAGGGCACAGGCTCAGGAGAGGGGTTTCCCTGGTCCCCAACCTCCTGTGCACCGGCCATGACTTGGAATCCACACCCCAGTCCTGCTCTCTGCAGGCTTCCTCATCATATCACAGGCAGCAGTGGTAGCAGGCTCACACACACACACACACACACACCCCACACAGCACACACATACAAAGAGCCACGCAGGGCCAACATGCTCACTCAGACACACCGTGTAAGTGTGCATGAGTGCACACACACCACACATACACACACACACCACACCACACATTACATACACCTACCACACACACCCCTACACACATACACACCACATATATACACACACCACACCCACATTACATACATCTACCACATACACCCCCCACACACAAAACACCACACACCACACATATACACACACCACACCACACATTACATACACCCACCACACACACACCACACATATATACACACACCAAACTACCACATATTACACACCACACACCACACGTTACATACATCCACCACACACCCCACATACCCCCCCACATACACATATACCACACTACACATGCACATTACATACACCTAACCACAGACACACCCACACATATACACACACCACATCTCACACACACACATCACATACACCTAACCACACACACATCACATACACCTAACCACACACACATCACACACACACAACACACAGCCCACATACACCCACACCACACACGTATACACACATCAGACCACACATGCACCACATCACACACATATATCACCTACACCTACCACACATATACACACACACCACACAACACACACACCGCACATAAACATCACACATACACACTGATACTGCACAAACACCACACATATGTACACATACCACATATACCTGCCACACACACCACACACAGAAACACAGACACCACACCACACACACCACACCACACACCTGCCACACACACCACACAGACACTACACATATACACACACACCACACCACATACTACACATACACACCACACATATACACACACCACACCACACGCATCACACACACACATCACACATATACACTAACACCACAATTCACACAATAATACAATATACACCACATCTATCTGACATGCCCTCCCCACACCGCATACATACCACACACACAGACACACACACTCCATAGCACACATGCCCTCACACACCCCTAAGTGCACACACACACAAACGGTCTGCATGTTCATACACACTCGCCTTCCTCTGGTCACACATTGGCCCAGGAAACAGGAACCCCTGGTGGGTTCCCAGGCAGCTTCTGCCCCACCGGGTTCCAGGGTTCCATTCTGAGGGCCCATCTTTAGCCCGGGCAGCCAGGTCGCAAGATACCGAGGTCACTTCCTAGCTGACTAGTGACTGTGCAGCCAGAGCATCCTTGTCGTCTGAGTGGGCAAGGAAAAGAAGGAAAGAAGCAAAAAGGATGTTGGCCACATGGGAAATGCCCACATTTGTGGGTGCCAGAGTCCACTGGGCAGAACAGGTATGGCCACGGCTTGGCGTCTGATCTCGGGGCAAGCAGCTGTTCTGTGCCTCCTCTGATAAAATCAAGCATTTGATTCCTTTTCTCTCCTGAATACTGCAGCTCTGGCCACAGGTCCAACGTAGGTGAACGAAGGGGCTGTTGAAAGCGAGAGAGGGGAGAAGGTTTTGCGACGGGTGGGTGTGGGAGGTCACTGGCTGCGTGTGAACCTGCCTCGCTCAGATGTCAGCAGAGAGCAACACGCAGTGTGTGCGCAGGTGTGTGTCTGAGCCTGTAGGGAGTCTAGTGCGTGCGCGTGGCACGTGTGTGTGTCTGGCCCTGCACCAGCATTATTTTGAAAAGAAGAAAAGGGTGGAGGGATGAATGAGAAAGTTCCTGGAGAATGCTCTAGAACGCATGAGCGTTTAAAATGCCATGTGGCTGCTTGCTTTCTTTGGTGGCTTGCTTCTCATGCTCTGACTTGGTCCATGGCACCCTGGCACTGGCGACAGGATACAGAACTCGGTTAGGGAGGCTGTCCTCAGCTCTCTGCCCTTCCTTCCTGGCTCAGAGGACCCGGGCTGCTGCTTCTGCTCAGGGGCCATGAGGTGGAGGTGGGGCAAGCTGAAGACTGGCTAGCAGAGGACATGAGTGGCTGCTGGTCAACCCATAGGCTGGACGAGCATTTGGAAGTGGGGCCTGGAGCTGGCTTCTGGGCCGGGGGCCTGGAGCACGGGTTTCCCAGAAGTCAGGAGCCCGGAGGTGGACAGGGTCTCTGTCCCAGCCTGAGGGGGAGCAGAAAGAGCGGGAAGCGGGTTCAGTGCAGCATCCTCACTGCCTACAGCAGAGGACCTAAGCGGCAGGGTGGGGACCCTCGGGGGAGCTGCTCACGGGGAATTCAGCCCCCCACACCCCACAGTGGGCACAGAGGAAGCTGCAAAGAGGTGAGCGCTGGGCCCTCTGTCCCTGGGAGGTTTTCCTGCTGTTGATTAAGATTTGTTTGAAAAGAATATTTTGGAACAACTTGTCTGGGAAGGGATTAAGTGAATCTTTTGCCCTCTTGAGTCGGCTTGCTGGCTGAAAGGCCTGCTTGTAGCACACTGGGATCAGGAGAGAAGGGGCACCCCAGAGGGAAAATATTCAGATGTGAACAGGTGGATTTTCCCCCAAGAGGCAGCACACTTACAGACTGAGAGTGAGTGTGGAATCGAGTGAGTGTGTGTGCAGAAGCGCCTTCTGGAATGGAAAGTGCTGCTCCGTGACGGGAGCTCACTGCCGTGTCTGGGTCTGGCCACAGCGTCCAGCGTGTGTGTCCGGCGCCCCCCGCCTTGGACCTGGCTGCCGGACCACAGCCCATGACTCACGCTCTGGGTGCTTTTCGCTCATTTTCAGGTTATTACCCTCGTGTACTTCCGGGTAAATCACATTTCTCAGAAAGAAAAAACAAACTACTTGTTATTTACTTGATTTAAAAACTATTTTTTGTGAAAACTACGTCTGCAAATGGGCAAGAATAATTCAGATAAAGAGAAACATGAACTCTTCTTAGGGGATGGACTTGAGGATGATTTTGGACTTGGATTCTTAGTTTAATCTCATGGCTTTTGTTTTTTCAATAAAATAACATTATAAAAATAAAAATGAGGCCGGGCGCGATGGCTCAAGCCTGTAATCCCAGCACTTTGGGAGGCCGAGATGGGCGGATCACGAGGTCAGGAGATCCAGACCATCTGGCTAACACGGTGAAACCCCGTCTCTACTAAAAAATACAAAAAACTAGCCGGGCGTGGTGGCGGGTGCCTGTAGTCCCAGCTACTCGGGAGGCTGAGGCAGGAGAATGGCGTGAACCCGGGAGGCGGAGCTTGCAGTGAGCTGAGATCCGGCCACTGCACTCCAGCCTGGGCGACAGAGCGAGACTCCGTCTCAAAAAAAAAAAGCTTCTATTATAGCTTCTATGCATTAGACTTAATGCTATCTTTGGAAAGCTGATAAGGAGAACAAGCTGTCACACCATGGTGCCCCGTATTTGGTGGGTAGATTTCCTGGTGACTGAGCTGTCATCCTCAGTTCCAGGACAGCCTCTGCCTTCAGAAAAGACCAGATTTTAGCAGTGAACTAAAATGGCTTCCAAGTCCCTGGTGATACTTCTGAGCACTTGGCAGCTGAAGTGTTTTCCAGTGAGGAAGACTGAGTTAATGGGCACATTCTGGGGTTGTTGGAGAACCCTTCCTTGCTACAGGGCAGCCCTCAGCCAGCTCAGGTCCTGCTCAGCCACCATGGGCCAGACAATGCACACAGAGCCGCCAGGAAGTAGATGCGTCCCTCATGCTCCTTATGGACCCATTCTGGTGGATGGGATGAATGTGCTTTTAGAATCATGTCCGCATCATTATTTATTGAAGAGGAAGGGAAGGATTTATCCTCTTCCCCCAGATGCATGACTGTGGATGTTTTAGGCAAGTATGCAATGACCTGGGGAGGCGTGAGGATCACCTGGGATGGGAGAGCACACCGGAAGTAGGCAGGGAGGAGGAAACACCTATCAAGGTTGTTTAACTGCACAGGTCAGCGGACATGGGAGCTCCTCTTGTTATGTTGGAGAGGGGCTCTCTCATTTTCAGGTTGCTCATACATCAAGATTTATCCACGGACTATAACCAATGCTTCAATTGGTTGGGGAACATTTCTTGACTGGGAGATTATTGGATGGAGAGGCAAGACAGAGTGTGCGCATGCACACGTGCGAATTTGCAAGTATGGGTTTGCTCTTGTGAGTGGGAGACACGATCTATGGCTTCCTCTCGTAAGGACTTGTAATCTACTCTTATAGAGAAGGAAACCACAAATGGCTCAAAAAAGAAGAAAGATTAATAACACCAAAGGGATAAATAATGTTGGTATCAGTTTTCTAGGACTGTGATAACAAAATACCACAGGGCCAGGGAGTTTAAACAACAAATCTACTTTCTCACGGTTCTGGAGTCTGGAAATCCAAGATTAAGGCGTCTGCAGGGTTGGTTTCTCCCCAGTCCTCTCTTCTTGGCTTGCAAATGGCCCTCTTGTGGTCGTGTCCTCACATGGTCACCCCTCCATCTGTGTGTCTCAAGTGATCCTGCTGCTTCAGCCTCCTGAGTGGCTGGGATTACAGGCATACACCATCACGCCCAGCTCATTTTTGTATTTTTAGTAGAGATGGGATTTCACCATGTTGGCCAGGCTGGTCTTGAACTCCTGACTCAAGGGATTCGCCTGCCTCAGCCTCCCGAAGTGCTGGCATTACAGACGTGAGCCACCGTGCCTGGCTCCCGTGGGTATTTTTGACACCTCCACAAGGTGAGAGGGGACCAGGTGTCCTGGTTGTTCCAATAGGGAGGACCCTGGAAGGGAGGCTGGTGGCTGTCCACAGCTGAGACAGTTAGAGGCAGTGCCCAGGCCTCTGGATTCCTTTCCCATTTGTTGTCACAGCTCCAGGATCCCACAGTGCCACTCCCAGCTATTCTAAGAGCATGTCAGTCACACCATTGTGACGCCTGATAGGCAGGGAGGCCACTGAGGAGCGCGGTGCAGAGAGGCTGCCTCTTGGGATTCAGCTTCTGGAGGAGCCGTTCCTGTTCTGTTCTGTTCCCCACCACCCTGTCCCACTGACTCCTGCACTGTCTCCATGTGTCTCTGTCTGCTACCTGGCTAGCTGTCTGGCTCACGAACTCCCCGTGCAGTTAGAAATCTGAGCACTGAAAAACCTGCAATCCTGTGCACGACAGCCCTGGCCTCGTCTCCCCGAATGCAGGCAGGGCTTTCGATGCAGCTCTCTGCAGGCACTCTCTAGCACGTTGGTAGGCACACAGGAAGCTTTATTTATCTATGTGTGTTGAATACATGAATAAATACATTTTAATGTGGAATTCTGGAAGTGGAAGAAGCCTCGTGCTCCTTTCTCCTGACACCTATGGAAAGCTCGACACTGTGCGTGGCTGCATCTCTTTGAATGCTCCCGGGGATGAGGTGCTCACTCACAAAATAGCAATGTCCCTCCTGGGAGATGTTGACAGTGAAAACATGATTTGTATATGGCAGCTGCACTGTGGCTCCCTCTCACGTTTGCCGCATGGTCTTAGTCATGGACAGAACCTTGGGGATCTCTCTTCCAGGGCTTCTCAGAAGGGAGGAAGATACCTGCTGGGTAGGGGTGAGTGGAGCAAGATCATTTGAAAAAGCCTATGTACTATTGTATATTTTGAAATTTAGAAGATCAATTCAAAACCCCTATTATCTTCTTTCTTTTTACGAGACAGTGTCTTGCTCTGTTGCCAAGGCTGGAGTGCAGTGGTATGATCATGGCTCACTGCAGCCTCGACCTCCTGGGCTCAAGCAGTCCTCCCACCTCAGTCTCCTGAGTAGCTATGGGTGAGCGCCACTGTACCCAGCTCTATTATTTCCATAATAAAAATACTGACAATAAAGAGAAGAGTAATTACAAAGGGTGGGGGGTGAGATGCTGATCAAGTCCGGGTTGGTAACCAGGCTTCTCAAAGTTCACCTGGTTATATTGTTTTGAGGTTTGAACCATGTGAATGTATCACCTGTTCAGAGCAAAAACGAAATAAAACATGAAAATCAAAAGCAGGAAAAACAAAAAGGGACACATTTTGCTAGGTCGGGATAAGACGTAATGATTCCAACACCACAACGTTCCATTCCGCCACCGGACTTCTCTTTTGTACCAAAAGAGAGTGTGTTTTAACAAAAGTTAACGAACACTCCGGTAATGGGGCCGCTCTGTTTGGAAGGAGGAAGGTGCAGCAAAGAGAGGAAAGTGTCGTGTCCAGTTGTGGTTGAGTCGGCTCAATCTCCTCCCGCACTCGGAAGCTCTGGTGGTGGATGAATTTGGTAGAAAGCATCCTGGCCTGAATATTAAGCTAGTGATGTTTGTTGACCCCTCCGTTTGGATGTTTATAAGTTGCTAACGTGGGGTTGACATGAGCATAGCTGGCTGCTCTACAGCTACTGACAATAACATTTAAAACATTTCCTTCTCTTCTCTGAACCTTAGCCTCACTTAGAAACAACACAACACAACACAACACAACCTACTGTATTGTGAATACATGAAAAGGAGCTCAATTTCACTGCTTCATAAATGCAAATCGGAAGAAGATGCCATTTTTCACCAATTATATCGACAAAGATGAACAAGTTTGATCATCTGCAGTGATGACTCAGGTGTGGTGGAACAGGGCTCTCGGCACTGTCGGTGGCAGACTTTACGTTGACCAGAGTTTACATTGGTGGCAATTTTGCCTTGTGTATCAATGTCATAAGTGCGTGTAATTTGAGACCTACAATTCCACTTCTAGGAATTTGCTCTTCAGATATCCTGTGGCAATATGAACAAGGACACTGTAGCAAGGTTTGTAACGGCGGTAAACTAGAAGCTGGGTAAATAAATTATGGCGCTTCTATATAATGGAATCTTATACTGACATCTAAATGAATGAGACAAATTTTATAGAAAAAGCACACCAATTTATGTTATTAAATTAAAACAAAAATGCAAAAACTGGTCATGATAGACAGCGGTTTTTTTTTTTTTTTTTTTTTTTTTTTTTTTGCAAAAAGATATTTGCATGTGTTTGTGTAGATGGGAAATTTCTGGGTGGATGCGTGGACAGTGGACCCCTCTGGAAAGTGAATGGGGGCATGAAACGAGCAGGAAACTAACTTGGATTGTATAACCCTTTGTAGTGATTGAATTCAGTCACTATGGGCATGTGACTTTTATTTTTATTTTTGTTTATTTTATTTTATTTATTTTTGAGACAGATTCTCGCTCTGTCACCCAGCCTGGAGTGCAGTGGCACGATCTCGGCTCACCGCACACTCTGCCTTCCAGGTTCAAGTGATTCTTGTGCTTTAGCCTACTGAGTAGCTGAAATTACAGGCGCATGCCACCATGCCCAGCTAATTTTTGTATTTTTAGTAGACACGAGGTTTTGCCATGTTGGCCAGGCTGGTCTCGAACTCCTATCCTCAGGTGATCTACCTGCCTCTGCCTCCTGAAGTGCTGGAATTACAGGCGTGAGCCACAGCGTCTGGCCGAGTTTTATTTTTAAGGGGCAACTTTTCCCTCCGACAAAAACCTAACCCCTCATAGGCCATTGTGAAAATCAAATTGGATAAACTCAATTCAATTCAATCAACTTTTATTCAGCACTGATTACATTTCAGCCACTGGCTAATGCATATAAAACTGCTTCGCAAACTGTTAAGCACCAGAAACACCGAGAGCAAAGCATTTATTTTAGATAGTACAGCTAATTAACCAAATATTTATAAGAGCCAGCTTCCATTTATAAGACAGAGCCCTCCTGAACAGCAAGATTCATTGCAAATGAGCAGTCACTGTTATTTTATTAAGGTGCTAGATTTCAACAATACAGAATCACCCTATAACTTGAAAAAGCAGACATATAACAATTCCCCCTAAATCCTTCCAGAAAGCCAAAAACAGGTGTGAAGATAGTTCAAGACCCGGGATAGATTACTATATATCACAAGACCTGTGATAGTATGTAACATCTCTCCTCCCCTCCCCTTCCCTCCCCCGTTCCTCCCCTCTCTTCTCCTCTCCCCTCCCCTCCTCTCTCCCTTCCCCTCTCCTCCCCTTCTCTCTCTCTATATATACACATATGTATATGATATTTGCATGTGAGATATATTATGTATACACACACACACACACACAGAGGATTCATACCACTTTATTTTTTTTTTTTTTTTTTTGAGACAGAGTCTCACTTTGTTGCCAGGCTGGAGTGCAGCGGCGCAATCTTGGCTCACTGCAACCTCTACCTTCCAGGTTCAAGCGATTCTCCTGTCTCAGCCTCCAGAGTAGCTGGGACTACAGGCACGTGCCACCATGCCCAGCTAATTTTTGTATTTTTTAGTAGAGATGGGGTTTCACCATGTTAGCCAGGATGGTCTCAATCTTTTGACATTGTGATCTACCTGCCTTGGCCTCCCAAAGTGCTGGGATTACGGGTGTGAGCCACCGTGCCCAGTCACCACTTTAGTTCTTTTACTCATCCTTGCTGTGAGTTTTTGGCTTGCAGATGTTGTAAGATGTCATAATATTCAGCTATTCCATTAAACTGTGTCTGCCCTGAGCGCCCAGCCCCTCTGACTGCAATCCTCCAGGGGTAACAATGCCTCTGATGTTCCCTGATGCCCTGGGGCGGGGGGAGTGCACTGGTGTTATCAGGTGAGACTGTTTTAGCTGAGATTTCTACTGTACCCAACTGACCTGACAGCTCTGTATAAACTTCTTGGGTTGCAGGAAATGGGCTACAGGTGTATCCTAATGATCCTACGGGGCTGTGACTGGCACATATTTCAAAATCATTTCTGAGAGCAACGTGAATCAATAGCTAATGAGCCATCTATTTTCACCCTCCAATGACTATTCTTGTAAGGTGGGAAAGGATGTGGCTTCTTAAAATGAAAAAGGCATCACAGCCCTTTGGTATCTCACACCATCAACCTTCCTTCCCCTCCTGTATGAGCAGCAGCTTGGTCAGGATGGTGTGTAGCTTGGAGGAGGGAAAGTAAGGGCTGCTCTGGGGCAGGGAGGGTGACTGAGATCGGTCTCACCAGGCAGTGCCCTCCTTGGAGAGAGACCCTGGAGCCGCATGGTCTGGGTTCCGATTCCAGCTCCCCTACTTAGTGCTGGTAGGATGGTCCGTGCAGCCACCCTTTGCCTTAGTTTTCCCATCTGTGAAGTGGGAATGACGTCAGTGAGGTGGCCCAGTGTGTTAGTACAGGCAGGGGGCTCCCAGCAGCACCCAGCATGCACTAAGATGTTCAATAAGTAGAAGCAGGGACCCGACTTTGAGAGAGAGGAATGAGGGCGCAGAGGCTGGGGGGAGACTCTCTCTTTCTTCTGCCTCCCTCCCGGAGTCACCATTTGGGTGGCAAAATTGTTCTGGCTGAACTGTTTCTGAGGCTTTTGACCTTCTGAGGACCTGTGGGACTTGATGGGGCTGTGGAGAAGCCAGCGGGGTCAGTGTGGAGCCTAAGCAGAGGAGGCCCAGGTGGGTTTCTCCAGGGTCGGCGGCACGGGGTTCCACCAGGCAGGCCTGGCTTCAAACTGGGCTCTGCCATTTACTAGGTTCCCACCTGCCCCACTGGATCCTGGTTTCCCAATCTGTAGAATGGGGATGACTTTATACCACAGCATAAAGCCTTCAACTGGTGTTCACCACTGAGACAGACACTGGGTATTTAGACTAGAGCTTGGGACCCAGATGCAAGGGCTGCTAGGGTGGAGCTAGGGACTGAAGCGCTGCTCAGGAGAGAAGGCGAGAGGCCCTGGAGGGCTTCACCTGGTTGTGTCTGGTCCCTGAAGCATTGAGGTTTTGGGTAAAGCCCTGGGTACCGTTCTGTGGCCCTCACATTTGGGGGTCCCTGATATGGAGGGCTGGTAGCTCATGCCGCATGTCACTGCGAGCCAGCTAGGAGGCTGTTGGAGGATGGCTGGAGGGAGAGAATAAGTTGGAGACTGAGGGGACAGCCATGGTCTGAGGGCCACTGCCGAAGGAGATCCAACTGCTTTGCAGAATGGAAGAAGGACCCAGCAGCCATTCTGTGCCGTTGGGACAGGAAGATGGGGTGCCTGTGCTGCCGACGTGGCCACAGGTTATATCCTACCTGGTGTCTTTCTAAGACGCAGAGCTGCAGGGGAGGAGTGGGCCCTCACATGGGTGAAAGGTCTTCTCCCCTGTGGGCCTGGGAGGAGGGAGGGGAAGAAGCTGGAGTGGCACCCCCTTGGCTGCCTGGAGTTCATCTGCTCTGCCCCTGGTTGGGGAGGTGACCAGGGAGCTGAGGGGGCCTTGGGCTCAAACACGAAGTCCCGTTTTGAATTATGCCACTTGCACAGCCGACGTGAAGCTCCAGATGTGCTCCCAGACCTCATTTTTTCTCACTTTAAAGCAAATGTGTGTAGACTGGGAATGCGTTTGACCTCTGAAATTTCAGGTTTTAGGTTTGCTGCAAACCTGTCCCCAACGTAGGGCTGTTTTCAGATTTGAAGGTGAGTTGTCTTGACCTAGTTCATACCTTGTCTTGGTTTGACATGAGCTGTTCTGTCTCCTGAGGCATGACCTGACCCGGACCCCCTTCGCTGCCCTGTGAGGCTGGCGCAGGCCACCTCTGGCAGCGCTCGTGCCTGGCCGTCACCCTTTGTTTTGGTCCCACTGGCCACCCCAAGGCTCTAGCTTCTCCCCTACCATGAATCACAGCAGTCCTCGCTTCAGATGGCTGTTGTGAGAAGAAAGCGAATTAACCCAGCCCCTTTGGCTTTGAATCCACTGCTCTGTCTCCTGGCTCCAGGCCCATGTCCTGGCTCCTGGACTGGCTTGGGGACCTCTTTGGCTCCTCCAGATCTACCGTGGCCTCCCCCAGGGGTCAAATGTGAGTTCCACTTTTGGAAGAGGCCGGTCCAGCCCAGCTGGACATCCCGAGGGGGAACGGAGCATCCCAGGCCAGGCAGCCTCTACAGCTGCCAGCCATCTCATGGAGCCCAGAATCTTCTCTCACTCTTCCAGCCAAGGGGGAGGCCCCCTGCTTGGGAGCTTCCAGGGGCTGTGGCTTGATGGCAGCGATCTCAGAGGTATCCGGTGTTACTTGGGTGTTGCTGTGGGAACCTCACCGCTCACGGGTTACCCTTCACACTGGTGACCTTTTCTTTCGTGTCTGAGCAGGATGACGTCTCAAATGTCAAGAACTTTAATTTTCACTTAGCAACGTCCCTGTGAGGTGATTTCCAGCCAACTTGGAAGCAGAAAGTTCAGGCATTTCTGAGTGGGTTGAATAATAATAAAATTTTAAAAAGGATCCTAAAACAAAATGAAAAAGGCCCCCAGAAAACCCAGACTTTCACAGATCCCCAAACCCTGTCATGCTTCTGCTTCCTCAGGAAGGTGACGGGGTTTCAAGCCCCTGTTGCATGTCAGGTGGTCTGGCCACAGTGGGAGCTGGTGGCACTAGTGACTGGGACATTTCAGTTCTAAATGGATCAGGGAAGTTGCATCCCCCCCATCTCCCCCACTGGCTTTCCCACCGCAGCCTGTTTCCCCACCCCCCACCTGCAGCTGCTGCTTCTCCTGAGGCAGCCACTGAGAGCCACAATGTTCTCCCCTCTGGGTGCCCTTTGGTTTGTTGCTTGTGGCTACTCAGCCAGGTGAGACAGCTACATACCATCGTCTCAACACCTTCCCCAAGACCTGGACTAACTGTGGCGTCAGACATAATTGGGGTTTGAATCCTGGCTCTGCAGCATCCACACAAAAGTGACTTAACTTGGCCAGGTGCGGTGGCTCACGCCTGTAATCCCAGCACTTAGGCGGGTGGATCACGAGGTCAGGAGATCGAGACTATCCTGGCTAACACGGTGAAACCCCGTCTCTACTAAAAATACAAAAACAAAATTAGCTGGGTGAGGTGGCGGGCGCCTGTAGTCCCAGCTACTCGGGAGGCCGAGGCGGGAGAATGGCGTGAACCCGGGAGGCGGAGCTTGCAGTGAGCTGAGATGGCATCACTGCACTCCAGCCTGGGCAACAGAGAAAGACACCGTCTCAAAAAAAAAAAAAAAAAGTAACTTTTCTGATTGTCAATTTTCTTGCCCATAAAAGGAGGAAAAATACATTTTAACCCGTAGAGTTGTTTCAGAGATGAAACAAAGTGACACATGAGGTATACTTAATATGCCAGTCAACACTGGTTGAGGGTTTATCTTGCACTGGTCACTATTTTAAGCTCTTCTGAGCACTGTGTGAACTCATTCAGTCTCCTCTAATGACCCTCGCAGGTAGGTAACATTATTATTATCTCCATTCTTAACATTTTCTAAAAACAGTTGTATTGAGACAAATGAACATACTATACAATTCACCCATTGAAAGTGTACAATCCATTGCGTCTTGGCATATTAATTTTTCTAAATTGTGGAAAAATATGTAATATAAAATGTATCATTTTCACCATTTCAGCTGTACAACCCCGTGATGTGAATTATATTCACAGGGTTGTGCAGCCGTCACCACTATCGACTTCCAGACCGTTTTTATCCCTCCTAAGTAGAAACTCTGTACCATGTTATGCCCATTCTACAGATGAGAAAACCGAGGCACAGAATGATGAGGAAACTTGTTCGAGGTTATGCAACCAGTATGTGGCAGAGTCCAGGTGTGAGCTCTCGTCATTTGGCTCAGAGCTGGTGAATTCACCCGCACAAGGAGCTGGGTATTCCGTAACCTCTGACTGAGGACCCATTCCGTGCCATGTTCTTTCCTTTGGCCATCGTAACAAGGCTGCAAGACAGACGATTGCTGTTGCCATTTTGCAGCTCCGGAAATCGAGGCTCAGGGAAGTTAGACAACTTTCTCAGGGTCACAACCATGGTGTGCAACAGAGCCAGGCTTTGACCCCGGGGTCTCACTAACCCCAGAGTTCACAGGCTCAGGCTCAGCAGAGTCGCAGAGCTTTCCTGGTGTCCAGCCTAGAGGTAGTGTCGCACAGTAGGTGCGCGGAGTGCGAGCTGAGCTGCCCTTCGAGATGCAGCTCTGAGGGAAGTCTAGGTCCCGGAGCCTCCAGCGGGTCCTGCAGATAAAGAAAAGTTCTCCAGTCAGCCCCAGAGGAACGCTGATCCCGAGGCAGGGCCCGAGGATCCTGTTCGGGGCCTCCCTGCTGCAGAGGAGTCCTGGACCTCCGAGGTTCATGGAATTCTGCAGGGGAAGACCTGATATGAAATGAAAGTCACGAGGAGCCCTTTTAAACCACCTCACAGGTATTTCTTCAGGACTTCAAAGTGCCTCGCCGGGAGGAAACCATAGGGGTGTGCCTGAAGCTGGTAAAGTAGCTGGCAGGATTGGATGTGTGCACTGATTGCCAGGGTGGGGGCGGGGGTTGTAAAAGAGAGAAAGATTATACCCAGGCCTAGGAATGATAAAAGGTCTTAAGCAATGACAGGGACTTAAAAAGAGGCGACTGACAGGTCGGCTGGCATGCCTGGAGACGGGAGGCCAGGCGGTGATTGTGGAGAGTAGCAAGTTGTCCGGAATGAGGCTGGGAAGGTGAACCTGGAGGCCCTCCCGGAGGCCGGACTGTGGGAGGAGCGGTGGACAGGACCTTGAACATGACCCTGCGAGGCAGGCCGGGAGGGGGCGTGGCATGGTGCGGCAGTGGGCGGGTTTTGGCTGGGGCGGGGCATAGTTACGGCTGTGGGCGGGGTGTCGCCTGGCCCCGCCCCATAGGTTCCACCCCAGCGGGTTGCATCCCCCTCCCTGGAGCTCTGGCTGCGTGCTGGGTCCCAGAAGAGGAACCTGCTGCAGGCGCCGGCGCGGGCGGCGAGGACAACCTGTTTTTCTGACCCAGCCCGGAAGCGCTGGTGCAGGTGGTCTCTGAATGAGGGTTCCTCTTTGCCTGTGATGTCTGGAAGGGGAATTCAGCAAGAGGGACTCCAGTCTGGAGCTCTGACCCCAACTTCCTCAATCCAGGCCCTCAAAGAGGGCGGCCTGTGTCACCAGGCGCCGGGTTCCCTGGGGGTGCCCGGGGTTGGGGCGGCACATTCCCACCTGGAGTGTCCTAGTACCTGGCTCTGAGGGACCCACAGGGTCATATTCTCTCTCTGAACCTTTCCCTCCCCTGCACCCCCCGCTCATGCCCCAGGCCCTCTGCTGCTTAAGCCATGGCCCTGGGTCTGTATCCTGACCTGGGCTGCTCATTGTTCTGCACTGAGTAGTTTAATTACAGCTTTATGTGCGCTTATCTGGTCTATGAGCTCGTGACCATGATAGCAGGGACCCTAGCACAGGGCCCGGGGCTTACTGAGAGATCCGTAATGTTCATGGATGGTGGGTGTGGCTGTGTAGGATGCCGGTCTCCTCCCGCAGGAGCAGCCTCGCCCCACCTGACCGGGCCTGGGACCAACAGCTCGGTTGCTCTCCTGGAAGGAAAGGGGTGCCTCCTTCCATCCGGGGGTCTGAGCTGCTTCTCTCCTCTGAGGCCCTGTGCTGCAAGGTGCGCATACCTCCAGTCCACACCTCAGGAGTCCTTCCCGTGTCCTCTGGGAGTTCCCGCCCACGCTGGTTGAGCCCCAGGTCTCCCTGGGAGCAGTCCCACAGAGGGAAGCTGGTGGAGGAAGGGGCAGGGATGCTGGCTGAGGAAAGGCCCTCTTTCCTACAATGACTGTACCCCAGGAAGCCCCAAGTGTGTGTTCCCTAAGCCGAGGCAGTGCTGGCTGTAGTTTCTCTGGGCTTCTGGGCTGGTGCATCTGTCCCTGCCTTCAGAACGGGCCCCTGTGCACGGCTGGCATCTGTGATTGGGGGCAGCGCCTGTTTCTGAGAAATGTGAAAAAAGCAGCTTCTTTGATTTCACCATTCCTAGAAAATGGCCTAAATTTGCTGGAAGAGTGGGGACAGAGGGTCTCAGTTTCTCAGGTGAAGCTCGCAGGCCATTGTCTTCAGCACCCAGCGTGTGTTGAGGCCTGTGAGGGTCTTGAGGGGCTTCTTGAGGAACTCTGGGCGTGGGGTTTTAGCCGAGGCTGAAAGTGGAGTTCCCAGGCTGCTGTGCTGAGTCCCAGCTCCCTACAGCCTCCTGGGTTTGGCCACGTCCACCCGCCCTCCTCCTCTTTCCTGCAATTGTGCCTCTTTTCCCTGCTGCCTCCCCAGCCAAGCCCAGGGCAGGACTTAAAGGGCAGTGGAGGGGGTAAGGGGCTGGTGGCCTTGGTGCCTCTAGGCAGCCGTCTGTTCTCCGGGCTCTGGGCCTGGGTACCCAGGGAGGATGAGTGTCAGCGGATTGATTTTGTATCAGAAGGAACAGACTGCTCCAGATCCCTTTTCTGGAGTGTTAGGACTTGGGGCAAAAGAGATGGGCCCATCTCGTGAGTTTAGCGCCTGGAGCTTGCTTTAGTGCTAAAGCAAGAAGTAAAAACAGGATTTAAAGAAACCAAATGGAATCACAGTCATGGAGTATCAGACCTGGACGATGCCTTGGTGATGAGGTGGCCCCCTTCCCTTGGCAGACCAGGGGAAGAAACTGAAGCTCTGAGGAATTCAGGGATGTGCTGGAGGTTCCAGAGCTAGGCCTGGAACGTTTTCCAGGGTTCCATGCTATGCTCAAACAGTGGAAGGATCCCGCAGCATGGCACAGAGCCCCTTCAGAGCTTAGCAATCTTGAGCTTAGCAACTGAGTAGACCCTGGAAGCCAGAGGGCTGCCTGCCGTCTCCCCAGAGATCTCAGGACCCGTGCTGCTAAGGTGGTTCACTTGAAGGGTGTGTCCACAGTGGTTACAAGTTAGCACTGGGGCCCTGTGCCCTGGCTCCCACATCTCCAGGTCTGGCCTCCCTTGGCCCCTCCCTTTCCTCAGTGGCCTTGGCCTTGGCCTATCAGTGTCTCTGCCAGGATGTCCTCATCCTAGAGGGTGAGCTGATAAGGCAGTCTCATAGGATGCAGGGTTGGAAGGTGCCTCAGGGACACTTCAGCTGAGCCCTCTGGGAAAACACCAACCCCTGCAGGAGGTGGCGGGCGGAGGGGCCCAGGCTGCACTCAGGCTCTAGGAAGTTTTATTCTGTGTTTGCCCTCCCCATGGGCTGCACCCTCCTCAGCACAGAGGCGGCAGCTTCCACACCTAGCACCGTGCCGGCCTTGCTGGACACTCAAGAGAGGTGAGTTCCCTCCTGCTGGCCGCCTCTGCCGCTGTCTCACCAGCCTGGGTGCTGGGTGGTGGCCGCACTCCTGGTGTGCTGCCTGCCTGCTTGCAGGAAGTCCTGGTGCCAGTGCACCCTTTGCTTGACAAGCTGGTGAGCTCCCTGCGGGGGTCTCCTAACAGTCTCTCCCCACATCCTCTCCTGCTCCTCCCAGCTTCCAGATCATGGAGGATGTCCCCAGCTGCTGACTTGTACGCAGTGGCTCTGCAATTTCCAGAAGAAACCTGACCTGAAGAATCTATCCACCCGGGCATCTGCCCCTCCCACCCCGCTGAGAGTCCCTGTCCTCACTGAAGCCGGCCTCCTGAGGCCCTTTTCCTCACTGCCATGGCCCTTGGGAGCTCTTCCTTTTCCCTTCCCAAGGAGGAACCCCTCAAGCCCCATGTCGGTGACCCCGGGGCAGCTTGGTGTTTCCTGCCTCAGCAGCTCTGCCCACCTCCAGTCTGTCAGCAGATTCTCCCTTGCTGGTGTGGCCTGTCACTCCAGCCAAGGCAGGCACAGCTCCCACATATTTGCTTCTGTGTCACCTGCAATCTTGTCATGGAAAGAAAGGTTGTAAGGACGTTCTCATCTGCTCCATTCTCATGCTTAAAGGGCAGGAAGGACCGTGGGACCTCCCCTCAGGGTCAGGGCCTGATAGGGCACAGTCACCAAAGGGCTCCCCAAGGGAGCTTCGTGAAAAATGCCTGATTGTCACATGGTCACAGAACAACATAACCTATAATGGTATCATTCCATATACTACTCATTGCATGTACTAATTTCCTATTTGGTCTTATGGAAAATATTTGACAATGCCTCTAGGGGAACATTCGAGCATGCATTGGGGGTGGTGCTGGCGCACGCCTGCTGGAGTGATCTGTGCGAAGCTGCATGCTCACCCTTTCCCCCACCTACCCCACTTCCCTGAATGCTGAGACTCATTTAAAGTCACAACAATTTTTTTTAAGTCTCCTTTGCTGAGTAGCAGAGTTTCGCCTTCCAAGCATGGATGATCGATTCAGGAGTTCAATTGTTCGTTCATTAAATAAGCCAAATTTATTGAGCACCTACTCTGCACCAGATGCAATGCTAGATAGGCTGTGGGATACAACAGTAAACGAGACTGGCACAGCCCAGTCCTCATGCAATTGTGAGTCCGTTGGTTTGAGTCCTAATTCTGCCATTTGCTCTATAACCCTGGACAAGCCATTTTATCTTTCTGAACTTTAGTACTTTTATCTATAAAATGAAGATTGGAATTCTTGCCTCACTGAGTTTTCCTGGTACATAGTTGGCGCTCAATAAATGGCAGCTATTCTTTTTACTATTTTCCAGGACTTGAGCTTTCTTTTTTCTTCTCGCTGTGGAAATTGCCTGGTAAGCTACAAACTGTTGGTTCTTGAATGGGCTGGCTGCCCCAGGTGTCCGAATCCCTTGGAAGGAACCTGGAGGAGTTGGCTGATGGGCTCCAGGTACATGCCAGGCTGTGGGCCGTGCTGAGCCCTAGAGTCTGAGCTGCAGCTATATTCTGTTCTAATTTCTGTCTCTATATTCTTTGTAATTGGGCCACTCTCTTAGACAGCTGGAGCAATTAATGACCTTGAGAAATGATCCCAGCCCTGAATGCAGAATCCTGCTCTTTTGAAGTCAGTCACTTTCTTTGTGGGTCTAAACGTGTTCGTGTTTTCCCCTCTTGGGCATGTGCCTCCTCCTTCAGCTTTGATGCTGCCTCTATAACAACAGGGTTTAGAATTATTAATTCCTCTGCACAGCAAGGTGCATTTTATTACACAAAGAGGGGGAAATATAATTGCTATCTTGAGTAATCATTTTCCGAAGGCTGAAAAGTGTAACCTTTAATTAATATTTCATCTGCAGCCAGGGTGGGTAACTTCAGCAGGGCCTAAAAATATTCCTGTCCCGGTGCATGGAGAGATCATGAACTGTGCGACATGGAGCCAGTGTGTGCTATTCAATTGTTGGCAATTATTTATAGAATTAAAATGTTTAACCCATTAACCCATAATAAACTGGGGGGAGAGCTTTGGAGATGCAACTCTTTATTGAGTAGGATACATGTGCAGATTCCTGGCATAATTTGTCTCAGCCACCTGCATTGGAGGAGCCATCTCACCTGCCTGAGAAATGAATTTGGGGCGCAGGGGCCTGGTGGGCCAGGAAGTCACTGATCAAAGCTTGGCTTCCAGGCTGTGGCTGTGTCCACCAGGCACTGTGCGGGCTGGACTTGGACTTCTACAGGTCAGTGGGTTTAAGGGTGGGATGGGAAGCACTGTCTTTGGTGTTTTCCAGAGCGGGGCACTCGAGATGTTCAAAGTGCTTCCTGAGAGAGGGCCAAAGGGTGTTCCCTGGGAGAGCTGGGAATCCAAGAGACATGCACTCTGGGGGCAGGAAGAGGGCAGGTGAGGACCTGGCTCAGGGTCTGGTGGGAGAGGGAAGGAGGGAGCCAGTCAAGGGCAGGAGGAAACAGAGTTGCGAATCATTTGGTGGCCAGCAGTGATTCTGGGTGACTTCCATCCCAGTCTTAGGGATTCCTCTGGATAGGATCATAGGGCTGACTCTGGTGAACGTACAAAAGTCCTTAGTCATGCGCATGTCCATCAGCACAGCTTTTCATGGTATACACATCATCTCACTGACAGGTGCTACCCGATCACACTAACAACCCTCTGGAACCCGTGACCATGTGTTCACAACAGCAGCCATTACAGGGGTTTCCTGAGCTCTTGTCATGAGCCTCTGTCTGCTCCATCTCATCGATCCTCCCAGCAACCCACAAGGAAGGAGAAGTTTCTTTACAGATGAGGAAACTGGGGTGTTGGGCTAAAGTTGTTGATTTGCCAGAGTCCCACAGCACTAGGTGAGTTGGGACAAGAACTCAGTGGCCTGCTGGGTAGTGAGGACTGTGCAGAATGGTCTGGGTTTGGGGACCCCTGTGGGGCACATGTGTGAGGCTTGCTGCCGTGATGTTCTCGCTGGCCCTTCTGGATCTCTCTTGGAGTCCCTGGGAGTCCTCGCCCAAACCTAGGACCCATCCATGCAAGAGGACAAATCGCTTTATCAATACCATTGAGATGATTGAAAATCCTCCTGCTCGTAGGACGCTGGAGTTGCTGTGTTTCTGTGTTGGGCTTGTTGAGTCTCTTTTGAAAATAATATTGGCTAATGGGTTTATTGCCATTTTATTGATCACCAAGGGGATGGTCTCAATGGTTAACCATCTTGAGATTTCTAGACATGTTTGCCAGCCCTGGTGTCCTCAGGAATGCCCTCAGCAGGGAGAAAGGCTACTGGGTGTGTAAATGGCCACCCCTTCCTCCCCCGCTACCTGCCCCTCAAGACGTGGGAGGCTGGAGAGGAGCAATTAATTTGATTTTTTTTTTCTCTTTGGAGAGAAGAGTGTTCTGTGCCATGTACCAGGAAGCAGGGAAGGACAGGTATGCTGACCACAGCTCATCCGCAATTCCCATGCTTTAGCTCACTTGATCTCACAGCAGCCCTGCTGGCCGGTGTTCCTATCCTTCCCATTTTATACAAGGAGAAACTGAGTCCTTCAAGATGGGGCACCAGCCAGGGCACTCTGGTCAGTACGGAGAGCCAGGATTGGGAGTCTGGGGGAGCTGACCTCCAGGACAGGGAGTGGCTCTTGGTCCCTCCGACCGACACTGGGACCTTGCTCTCCTCACTGTGTTTTTGTGGCCTGCTTCTACCTGCTCCAATCCAGCTCATAAAACCACTTCTAAGAGGTTTAACAAGAGTGACTTCATTTTATTTTTCTCCCTTACTCATTCCTTTTTAAAAATTATAAAGCAATACTTGCTTACAAAACGTTTAAGGAGTTTTCTTCCCTAATTGTCTCTCAGAAGTAACCACGATTAATAACTTGGTGTATAGTGTTCTTCTATGCAAATAGGAATCTTTAAAGATATGTAGAGATATCTATACACACGTGACTTTTTATTGAGCACATATAAGCATATATGTCACAGCAACGTTTGTAAAGGTCAAAGACTGGCAATACATGTCCCTCAAAAGGGATTCAGTAGAATAGATTATGATGCAGACATTTAATAGAATTATTGTTTGGTCATTAAAAAAATGAGGCAGCTCTCTGTACAGATGTGAGAACTCCCTCCTTACAACACATTGTTAAATAAAACATTGTATGCACATTGTCAACTCACTTAATTTTCCATCACAGCTTCACATAGAGGCAGATGCCACACAAGCCACCCACCCAGATGCAGAGCCAGATTCCCTGCATGGACTGGACGAGAGTTTCCCAGCTGGAGTTCTCTGGGCCCAGTTGCCTGTGACATGGGGTTGGGGGTGCTCCAGAAAGTCATGGCCACCCCTGGAGGAAGTGACTTGTGGCTGACTGCTCAAGGGGAAGTCCTGTGGCGGTGGAGTCGTCAGCATTCATTCAAATAAGGTAAGTGCTTCGGCAGGGATGAGGGAGGGGCTGAAAGGCTGGGGCTGACTGCGATGACCTCAAGCTTGAACTGAAACCTCTGGAAGGGCATTGTATTCGAACTGTTTAGATGATTGCACGGAATCATCTCATTTTTACATCAGCAGAAGCCTAGGCTCAGAGAGGTGAAGTGATTTTGTCTGAGGTCACACAGCACGGTAGTGATTGGGCTGGGTCTGAGGGCCTCTCTGGGGGTGCATCTGAGGTCTCTGTGCCTCAGGGAAGCGGGAGGAGTGGAGACTGGGGCTGTGGCCAGGCTCTTCCTAGCCTTCCTAGGTGTCTATCTCCTCTTCAGTGTCATCTCAACTTTCCTTTCCCTCTGTTTCTTCCTCCTCTGCCTACAACACTCTTAGTTTGTTCTAAATGCCCCCTTGTCAGAGCTGAGGAACTTGAGGCGACATGCTGAAGACCCTGGGTGAGGATCCTGGTTTGACGCATTTTTCTTGGAACCCTTGGATGTTCCTGGGGTGTAAGTGTGTGTAGGGTGTGAGTGTGTTGTATGTGTGCCCATGTGTGCTTTGTGTGTGTGGTTTGGTTCTGTGGTATGTGAATGTGTGTGCATGCACATGTGTGGTGTGAGTGTATGGCGTGTGTGCACAATGAGTATGTATGGTGTGTGTGCATGCATGTGTAGTGTGCACGTATGTGTGTGAATGTGCGGTATGTGTATCTGTGCACATGTGCAGGGTGTAGCTGGTGTGTGCTCACTTGTTTGTGATGTGTGCATATGTGCACATGTGTTCATGCATGTGTGTACTTGTGTGGTGTATGCCTGTGTGTGCCCATGCATGCATGTGTGTGTATACGTGTGTGCAAGAGGAAACAGATGGTGACTTTGCCACAGTAGTGTTTAGCTGACCCCAGTGCAGGAGCTGCCCTTACCGTCTGTGTCCCCCTTTTTGGCAGCCCCAGCGGGAGTTCTGCCTCATGGCACACGCGGGTCCAGTCCTGCGGAGCCTGGACTCTGGGTTAAGAGAGGTAAGCGCTCAGAAATAGTAAACCACTGTTTTCTTGCCGGCTGTTTGCCCTTATTAATTCAGGTAGCAATTACCCATTCTGAATATTTGGCAACTAATTAGTTTTCCCGTGGAGATGGCAGAATGAGGAATGCTCTGCTTTGACCTGATCCACTTTCTCAGTTCCTGGGGATGGGGGTGGGGGGCTGGAGGAGGGAGGGCGTGGAGCGCGGAAGTGAGAGCTACAGAGAAGTCTGCTCAAAGCCCGGGATGCCCTTTAGCTGCCGGGGTCTTGGCTACAAATCTTTAGGAGGATAAAAATAACCCACCCAATGTTGGTTTTGTTGGGGCTTTCATGTCACGGGCCCATTTCCTCTGTGGGTGCAGCTCCTGGCAGTGTGCCAGGTAACGGAGGAGGTGCTGTCAGGGCAGACTCAGGGCTGCTTTCCAACCAAAGCGCCTCCTTTTTGGGAACCCTGATTTGGACTCGGGATCCATAGGAGACTGGAACCTGGACCACAGGGACCCGACGCTCAGGGCGAGGGCACCCCTCAGACCCCAAGAGACTGGGGCCTGTGGAACACACAATCCGGGGGACAGGTTGGAAGAGACACTCAGATGACCGTCTGGCCAAGCTCAGCTGGGAGTTGAATCAGAGATGGTTTCTTACCAGCCACTAAGTCCCTTGGCCAACATCTGGCCTATATTTGCCTTTTTAGCTCCTGAGCTTTCTGTTACTGGGAAGAGTTGTCAGTGACATGATCTGGTTCCCAGAGGCACCTCTGTGAAAGAGTTCTTACAGATAGGAGGGTACATGGATCAAGGCCAGCTCCATCCAGCAGCCTCCTGCATTGGAACAGCCCTCGGGCGGGAATCTATTTTGGGGAAGTGGTAGAAGGATGAGTCAATCCATCGCACTGCTTGCTATACCTTTTCTGGTGGCGGTGAGGGGGCTCAGACTACTGTGGGGAATGGATGCAGTTCAGGGCGCCACAGACCAGCCCGCTGGTGGGGGAAGCTGCCTCCAGATGCCTCCCCGCACACTGTGTCCGCAGGGACGCAGCCTGTGAGTCACAGGCCTTCCTTCTGCCCCGCGTGGTCATGCATTTGTGTCTGTGAAAGGTGCTCTTTGCCTGATGGGGGCTGGGAGGCCTCCAGGCCGATGTCCCTACCCGTAGCCTTGTCTTAGCTGTGGGCAAGACCGGCTGCCCGCTTTCCTCCTTGGACACAGGTCCTCTTCAGAACCTGGGGTGGGCATCAGCATTCTCAGACTGGCACCGGCTGGCTGCATGCCCCCTCCCGCTTCTGTGTCCCTGACACTCAGCACGCGCCTGTCCGTCTGCACACGGCTGGGGCCGGCTCCAGTCAGCCGCACACAGTTTGCCCAGCTCACCTGCTTATTATAATTCAAGGCCAGGGACCCTGCGTCCTGTGTGCCTGGGGTTTCCCCAGGGCCTAGCGTTTGCTCTGGCTGCCGGCCCTGGCCGGTGGCTGACGCCGGGTCACATGTTCAGGCTGGTTTCCCTAAACTGCGGCAGCTGCAGTTCCTGTACAGATAGGCTCAGCGAAAGTGCCAGGGCCTTGGGTTCAGACCTGGCTGAGTCCCGGTTCTGCCAGTTGTGTGTGACTTTGGGCAAATTCTTTCAGCTCCAGGAGCCTCGCTTTCCTGGTGATTGCTGTATTTTTGGGGTAGACTACACGCATATTTGTCATGAGAACCACATGCTCCGGTCCCCAGCGATGTGAAGGGGCTTCAGGGAAGAGAGTGTGCGGAGGTGACCTTTGCAGTTTGCAGCTGGACGAATGGCCTTGGGCCTCCTTACTCCCTCACGTGTCTGTGGGGTGAGCAGGCGTCACTCCTTCCTCCCTGGAGCTGAAATAGTTCTGCTTCGGCTGGGAATGACCGGCTTAGAGCTGAGGTCGGGGTGACACCCAGGTGTTTTCCAGGTCACCCAAGGGACAGGGTTGAAACAAGCGCCATCACAGAATTCCCAGGCTGGGACGTGAAGTGGCTTTGAGGCGCAGACCAGCTGTCTTGCGACCTAGGCCTCCGCTTGCTTCCTCCAGGCCACACCTGACCTCGGCCTAGGAGTGAGCTCAAAGCTGCACACACAATCCCTTCAGCTGGCTTGGGAAATGCAAAAACACCAGGTGCAGGGCTGTGGGTTAGAGTTTCCATTTACATGACCTGGGGCTTTTCTGTCCAGCTTACCCTTCCCCCACCACCTTGCACAGGCCTTCACCCCCACAAGCCCGGGGGGTGGGGGGGGGGGCGGTTCTTCCCAGACAGGTCACCTGTGGAATGTGAGCACCAGGCAGGCCTGGCCTCCCGCTGCAGGCAGGACACACAGCTTCTGCTGGGGACCTGGCTCTGGCTGGGGAATTTTGACCTGCAAAAGGCAGACAGCCATGTGACGACTGTGGAGGCCGGGATCCTTGGTCCAAACCCCTCATTACCTGGGTGGCCCTGGGCAAGTCAAACCACCTCTGATTCCTCCATCGCACATGGGGATACGAGTACTTCCTTAGAGGCTAGTGGTGGGGGTTAAATAAGCAAAGGATAAGAGAGGGCTGGAACGGTGGCGCTTGAGAGCGGTGGCTGATATAATCATCACCCCAGCGTTCAGTGCGGGCTCTGCCTCTGGCTTCGCGGAGTTGGCACAAGTATCACCTCATTGAAATGGCACAACACACTCATGATGTAGACATTATTCTTCCTGTTCTTTCCATTTTGCCAGTGAGGAAACTGAGGCGCAGAGAAGTGAAATAACATGCCCAACCCGACATTGGACTCTGGGCGTGCTGACTTCCAGCACTGTGCTGATGGACTCTGGGCGGGCTGACTTCCAGCACTGTGCTGATGGACTCTGGGCGTGCTGACTTCCAGCACTGTGCTGATGGACTCTGGGCAGGCTGACTTCCAGCACTGTGCTGAAGCTGTTCCTCTCCCTCTGCTCCCTCAGCGGCCCTGGACGCCCCTGTGGGTCCCAGGCAGATGGCATGACCCGCACGCAGAGCCTCGCTGTGGTTAGCATCGAGCCCTGGGGGGGCCAGCTCCAGACCCTGCTGCTCCGTTTGCAGGTGGGCTGGGGCGGGGGAGGTTGGGGGAGGGTGTGGGCTCCCAAGCCAGATACACCTGGCTGTGCTTCCCAGCTGTGACATTTACAACTGAGGATTTTGATTTTTGTCACTAGTAAGGGTATGGTCAAGAGAAGCTACTGTGCTTAGGCTGTTAGCTTCCCATCCTTGGACGTACCCAGGTTCCCCTGCTGTGAGCCTGATTTCCTTCTATGCTTTCTTCGTTCAACAAACCTTTCTGGGAAGCTTTTCCCTGTCAATCTCTGGACTAATGAGCAAGACTCAGTCCTCACTCGTCTGTTGGAGGGTGTGTGTGAGCGTACGTGTATGCATGTATTTTGTGTGCATATGTGTTGCATGTGTGTGATATGTAATTCCAAAGACACAGGAGTAAAATAAGAGCCATCCACAAAGGTCAGAGGAGGGAAGCAGCAAGGTGCTTCCCAGCAGTCCTTGAGTGCAGACACTCAGGAAATGTTTGTGGAATGAACAGGAGGAAATCAAAGGAGGCTTCCTAGAGGAGGTGGCATTTAAGCTAAGGCTCACAGGGTGAGTCCTGTTTTGGTTACAGAGAGAGAGGCTGCTGTAGGAGCCAGGCTTAAAGACATGGAAATGTCGAGCCAGAGGCAGACAGCTCCCAAACTGCAGTCTAGCCAGGGGTCCAAGAGGCCCCCACAGTGTCCCTGTGCTGGGGTGGGACTTCTGCAAGGCCCTGGGGGCCCTGAGCAGGGAGGGAGACGGGAGGAGGAGGACCATACAGAGGGGTCAGGAAGGAGGGCACCACGCGGCTGGGCTTCCAGGTTATGCAGGTGCTGCGGGGAGAGGCGAGGGAGGGCACGTGCGCACTCTGTGGGGCCTCGATGTGGGGAGGAGAGTCTATCGGCGTGGGGCGGCTGCTGGCAGATGGCAGAGGCTGGGCACTTGCCTTTTAGGGCAGCGGTGCTCACGGTGCATTGAGCTCAAGTTACCTGGGAAAGTGCAGATTCGGGATCCTACCCCCCCGAGACGGAGTCAGTGGGGGCCTGGGGATGTGGATTTTAGTTTTGTGGGTGTGTTTTTGGCACCCTAGGGAATTCTGATGTTGGTTATTTGCTTAGTCGCCTGGGCAACAAGAGCAAAACTCCGTCTCAATAAAAGGAACACCTCTTTAGAAGCACTTCAGGCATCAAAGCTAGAAATTCTCTGAAGTCCGTGACGCTGTTGCTTCTGCCTAGAACCCAGAGGCCCCAGGTAGGAGGCGTGCAGGAGCATCACCGCAAACCTGGAGCTCCCACCTTTGCCAGTCTGCAGCCACCGCTTATTTCCTTTCAGGTCACTCCGTTTCTTGTATTTCATCGCCTCTCGCCTCATTCAAGAAAAGAGTTTCTGATGGCTTATAAAGATACCATAATATATGAACATGGCATAAATTAAAAATGGGGTAAAAAGATGGCAAAACAAAGGAGGGGTCGATGCAGATGGGGAAAAGCAAGGCTGCTGCCTTGGCTGTCATTTCCTGTCCAGCTGCTGTCATTTCTTTCGGGGCATCTGGCTACTTTGTGGGCTGTGTGAAGGACTTGGGATCAAGCTGCCAGGGCTCCTTCCCCTGCAGAAAACCTCGCATCTCTATAGAAACTACAGCTACCAAATCCACACTTGATTTGTTGAATGAAACGCTGCGCTTCTTAGTATGGGAGCAACGTCGAGGAAGTCTTGTCTGGCGACAGGAAGGGCTGTGTGCCCAATGTCGCCAGCGGGGTTTTGTGCCTGTGAATGCAGGCCCTGCGCTTGCTCGCTAAGCCAGCCCTGAATGGTCAGCGCCGGCTGCAGGGCCAGTTGGCCTCTGTGCCTGACCCAAGGTTCCCAGGCCCTGGGGTCCCCAGGTGCCAAGTCATCGCAGAAGGGGTTTTCCAGGGGCCTAAGGGGGCCCAGAGGCCACCATGTTTTAGGGTGTTTGGTGGAAGGGGACTCAACCCCATTATGGTTACTGTGTGGTCCTTGGTGGACAGAGATGTTTGCTTTAAGAAGAGCTTCAAAGCAGTGGATTCCACTGGGAGGGAGGCAGCTGAGGTTCTGGAATCTCCGTCTGGTAGATCTCTCCCTGCACACAATCTGCTTTCGTGTTCCTGATGGATTGAATCAAGAGTCAATGAGATCCTACTTTGTGAAAGCAAAACAAACTAAATGCTATCAACCACGACAGCAGAGCCTCCACCTCTCCCAGGAGGGTGAGCCCAGGTTGTGTTTTCATTTGTCAGAAATTTATCTGAGGAAGCCATTCCTGGAATCTGTTCTAATTTAGGCCTTTTTTTTTTTTTTTTTTTTTTTTTTTTTTAAATCAGTTGATTCTTTTCCCATGAGTTTTCTTTTCTCCATGACTTGAATTTCCCCAGGAACTATTCAAATGCAGCATCTGGGGTTTTGTTTTTGCTTTTTGGTGAGGTCATGACTTTCTCTAAACAGTACTTATTAAACAAACCAAAGGGCAACCTTCTGTGAGGACGCTTTTACAAATATCGCCACTTTTACAATCAGGAATGGAGGTTACGAAGTGCAGGATGCTGAGTTCCAGTGAATCTAGGGGAGTCGCCCGAGTCTTCCAGTTGGTTCCTGCCTCGTTCAGAAGATAGTTTCTCACATGGGAAATGGTCTTCAATGCCCTTCCCTCCTCTTCCTCTCTCCTAACTCGACTTTTCCAGGGCTTTCGTGTTTGGCTCCCATTGCAGGCTTGGGAATGCCCTGGGCTTGGTGACCAGAGGGTGGTGAAGTCACCCTGCTCTGCTAGAAAAGGGATGAGTGCTGTGTTTTTGGCAGATGATCAAGGGCTCACCAGCCTGGTGGCTCATTTGCTGGGGGCCTGCAGGCTGCCAGGAGCATCATGAGGAGGACAGAGTGGAGTTGCAGCTGCCCACGCGCTGCAGAGGGGACACGGGGGGTGTGCAGCATCTCGGGAAGGGCGCGGCGGGTGTGGCAGGTGCGTGGCAGGGCCACGCCATTCTGTCTGTTGCGGTACCCTCCATCCAGCATGAATTGAACAGAGAGGCAGGTATGACAACTGAAAAGCAAGGGTGCTCCTAGGTGAGCACTAGGGCTAGTTTCCCGGCTAGCAATGGGTGGGGTGTGGTGGTCAGAGGAGTGGGGTTTGGGTTTGTGGCTGTGGCCTGGCTGCTGTGCTGGGAAAGGGTGATGGGAGCTTGACGGGAGGTGGCACCCACATGGGAGAGGAGCTGGCATCATAGCCGTGCCCTTGGGGATTGGCTGCTTCACCACCCAGATTAGTGGGTGCTCCAGGGGGAGTGGTGAGTGGGAAACTGCACTAGGAACAAAGCTCTTCCTTCCTCTCTGCCCTTCTCCTTCTCTTCTTTCCTTCCTCCCTCCCCACCACCCTCCTCTGTCTCCCTTTTGACCTCTCTCCTTCTCTACCCTTTTCACCCTCAAAGTGTGATCTGAGGGTCCCGGATGCTGGACTCATCTGGGGCTGGGTGTGCAGGGTGAAATACGATCCTGAGGACTTTCTGAATTGGGATCCCGGGAAGGGATCCTGGGGGGTGCCCTGTTAATAGCACCTCTGTTGACACTGAATTGTGACAGCCACCGTTGGAAGGCACAGCGGCCTCTTCCCCTGAGTTAGAGATTTGCTGTGACTCCCCAGTCTCTGTCAAAGGCCATCTGGTACACGTTAGTGTCCTGTGAGATGAGCAGTGTATTGTCTGCTGCACCTTCTTGTCCTGTATTAGCCAGGGTTCTCCAGAGAACAGAACCAGTAACCTGTGTGTGTATATAGAGAGATTTATTTTAAGGATTTGGCTTACATGATTATGGAGGCTGTCGACTCCAAAATCTGCAGGCTGGCCAGCAGGATGTGAATTGGGAAAGTTTGGGGCTGCCGTTCAAACCCAGGGGCCTGGCAGGATTCCTTCTTGCTTGGGGAATGTTAATCTTTAGCTTCTTCAGTCCTTAACCTGATTGGGTGAGACCCACACACACGATGGAGGGTCACCTGCTTTACTCAAAGTCCACTGATTTAAATACCAATCTCAGTCAAAGGCACCCTCACAGAAACATCCGGAATAATGTTTGACCAAATATCTGGGAATGGTGACTCAGCCAGGTTGACATATAAAATTAACCAACACAGCCCCTTCTGTCTTTCAAATATCCAGAGGGTTCTCTGGTTCTAGAAGACTGCCATAGGCAAGGTAGGGGTCTCAACCCTGTGGAGCTACAGAAATGCATAAAGCCACATGAGTGAGCCACAGTTCTTTCTGTCAATTAATCATTTGGCATAGAGTATCCATTTCATGTCCATCATAGACAAGTGCAAGCCTTATATAATGTTACCAACATAGATCACACCTCCTCATCTTTCTTGATGTGAGTGTTTATTTTTCCATCAAACCTATCCATCTACTTCCTCCCTCCCTCCCTTTTTGCTGTTATTCAATCCATACTATTGGGCATCTAGCATATTCCAGGCACCAGGCCAAGCACTGGGCAATCAGAAATGGAGAAGACACATCCACTACCAACAGTGAGCCCAGAGGCCAAGAGGGCTGCAGGTGCAGAAGTCAGTCCACAGAAGGTTGGGGCCAGCAGCCCGCCTTTCCCCTCTCTGAGCTTCCTTAGCAATGCCAGGTCTTAACACACAGCCCACAACAGTCCTGGATTGTCCTGGGGACACCACATCTTTGTACCTGATGTACCTGTTCTTCTGTACAGAGGCACCATGTCCCTTTTCTTCAAGGTGCGGCCGAGGTGCAGAGCAGCGGCCTCACCTGGCAGCTGGTTAGAATGCAGATGCTCAGGCCCCACCCAGACCCATGAGTCAAATCTGCATTTTCACCAAATCCAGCAGGTGATTCCTGCACGTGTACATCTGCTCCCTGCTTCCCTGGTCTTCATCCCCTGCAATACGCAGAAATATTTCCATGGAGAATTCCAGAAGAGTTGGCAGCCTGGTCACAGGGCTGCTCTGTGAGGTTGGAATGTGTTCCTAAGCCACACGGGGAGGTCCCCAGGCACCCTCTTCTCAGGCTTACGGGAGGCAGCCTGGAAGCCACTGGTGAAATGTGAGCTGGGAGTGTGAGCCTCTGCGCCTCCGCTGACTTCTGGAGGCATCTCGGGGAGATACGTCACTCTTCCAAGACTGCTTTCTCCTCTATAAACAGGGATGATGAAAAAGAAACATCTTTCTGTCTGGGTTGTTGGGAACACAAGCAGATCCACAGCACATGGAGGGCCTGCCCTGAGCCAGGTGTGGCTGTGCCCTCATGATAGGCAGAAGGCCGCACTGGAGGCAGCTAGAGCTTTGGGACTGGGCCCCTCATCGCCGACGCAGCGACAGTGCTTGCTGCACAGACTGTCCCAAGGACTAAGTGAAATTCTGTGAGCAAAACACCCTGAACCGTAGCTGTTATTTTTATAACAATTGGCTGATGTAACTGCCCTATGTGCAGTGCCAGCCCTTGACTCATACCCAGAGACAGGTGGCGGCAGGTGGAGGAAGGGACCACTGTTGGCTGAAGCAGTGTCTTCTAGATTGTTCGCAGAGGCACCATTCACCTCAGGGTACTCAGGCCTAGATTTCTGAGAGTCCGTAAGAAGGTGCAGAAGTTAATGTACCATGTTGCTAAGTGGCTTTCTTTTAAAAGGTGTTCTCTTCTAAGGTAGCGACAGATGTGAGGGTTGCTATGGCAACAGGTGTCTGTTTTGGAGAGCACCACACAATAGGTGAGATGGCTTACCAACAATTTATGGTCACGGAAGGTGAGCTTCCTCCCAGGAAATTTGAGTGAGGGATCACCTCCTCTGGGTTTATATTTTCAGAAGCTGGTTTTATTTTGTACCGTGGGAGATTGGGCAGGATGGGGAAGCCTTTGCATGGATTCAGAGCAGACTCCGTGCACAGCATATGGTCAAAGGGTCAGAGTCTTTTCAAGAATTGAAGGAGATTAAAAAAGAACCTTGAAGAATTAGATGGTCTAAGATCCTCCGAGAACATTTCACTAGCCTGCGAATTTATTTGTAGCAAACCGCACTGCAATTTTGCAGGGTTAGGAGTAGAATCTGTAGTTGGCCACGACTTTATTCTTTCCATAGAACAAGTCTTCAGCGAATGCCTCCTGGGTACATTGAAGGTCATGTGCTGGCGGGGGGAGGGCACCAGGGTGGCATAGCAGGATATGAAGATGAATAAGACCTGGGCTCTGCCCTTCAGAAGTCAGGGTGGGAGAGACAGACGGACACAGGCCGATTGTGGAGAGGCTTAAGCTGCTATGAACGTATAGCTGGGTGTAGTGGATGAGTTTGGAAAACTTGGCTGGGGATCATGGAGCATCCTCAGTGTGGGGCTGAGGAGTCTGAACTCTCTCCCACTGGAGACTTTTCTCCTGGGAATGAGGTGTGGTCAGCCAGGCCCATCGTGGTTAGCAGGTAAGGGCAGCATGGGAGGGAGAGGACAGGCAGGGGGCTGGAGGACTCTGTCAGAGCAAAAGGTGACGGATGGGCACCAGTCCTCAGCCCTGCATGCCAAGGCTGACCAGATCTCAGCCAACAGCCTGGGCTCTGCTGGTTCCCCAAAGCCCTGAGAGTTTGCTGCCTCTTCTGGGCCTGGGTCAGGCTGGAGAGGCGGTTCCCTGCAATTCCCCCAGAGGGCTTCCAATCCTAGCCAGAGGGGAAGGCCCTCAGTGAAGTGCCTGGGTCCCAAGTTCTGGGCCAGAGCCCTCCTGTGCATCTGCCGGGCACCGTTCTCGTCCCAGACATTCCTCTCCAGGTGGGTCCCTGGGCCCCAATCAACTCGGGCCAGCATCAGATTCCCAGGCCCTGCTCTCTAACCAGGCTGGTCCATCCTCGCCTGGAGCCACTGCCCAGAGACCCAGCATGGCCGGTGGATGAACCCCGGGGATGTAAGCCTTACTGGACTGAGATAGGAGAGCCAGGAGTAGGAGCAGAGGAGGATGTGCCCAGAACCTGCTGGAAGCAGCCTTCATCCGCAGGAGCCCGCTGGAAGCTCTGCTGCAGCACCTGGCGACCTCCGGCGCAATAGCCACATGACTAGACACAAGCTGAACCCTGGAGCTGGGCAGGGAGCCAGATGGGCACCTCGAGCTGTGGATCCCTCGAGTTGGGCACCTCGAGCCCTGCTTGGGGAGGGCACAGGCGAGAGTGCACAGGAGGCAGGGCCAGAGGAGCTCTTTCCGCCGTGGATTCTGCAACCTTCTCTGCTTCCCGCCCGTCTGCACTTGGGTGCACCAGTGGAGAGCCAGCCCTGGAGAGCCACGGAGCACCTGTCTGTTCTGGGCAGGGCATAGTCTCAGCCTGCACCCTGCCTTCCCCAGCCATAAAGTGGAGATAAATTGTACCTGTTTGGACTGCCTCAGTTCACCCAGGGGGTGATTTAATGCAAAAGATTTGTAAGCTCTAACTAGGATTCCATTCCATGGGATTTGAAGGATGAAACAAAAACATTTATTTCGTTCCAGAACATAAAATTGATACATGTTTTCAGCATACAATTTGGAAAATACACACAAAAAAGAGAAGATAGAACAACCCATTATGGCAGCACTCAGATGCAAACGCCATTCATATTTTGTAATATTAGCTGCCACTTTCTTCTCTATGTGAGGACACACGTCTCTACCTTTTATTTCCTTTGGTCCAGATGGTATCATAGTTCATGCACAGCTTTGAAAACATTTCTTTTCCATTTAACAACATCTTAGAAACATGTTTTCTTATCAATAAACCTTCGAATGTAACATCATTCATGGCTGCCTGTAATTGCATCCTGCGTATGGATCCCACATTTTGTTCAGTGGGTCCCTTCAGTGCTCATTTAGGTCGCTTCCAAATTGTGTTACTGTGAGCAGTAGTGCAATGACGGGTTTTGCTGAGTACCTCTGCCTTTTGCACTGGACGGTTTTAATAGAAGTCTTAGTGTAGGCAGAGTTGTCATTCTAGGGAAATGCATGCCCAGGTCTCCTTGTCGGCTCAGGCCCGACCCGCCCATGCTTCATGCTGAGCATGTGCTGGTCTTTGTCCTGGCATTTTCCGGGCTCTGTGTCTTTGCTTTGATTTTTCTGTCTCTCCATCTTAAATGTGGAAAAAGGCGCTCCTGCTTCTGAGAACAGAGAGAACCAAGCGACAGGCCATGCATTTCCTGGTGCACCAGTGAACAGCCACTTCGCTTGCTGTCCGCGAGCTGATCGTGAAGCCTGATGGTTTTTAACCTGGGCCAAGGTGCAGGTTATCCCTGCCGTTGTCCTGTGATGCTTTCTTCTCCAACACCAGCACCGAACTCACCTTCTGGGGCTTGTCTCCAGCTTGTCTCTGAACTTGTCTTCCGGGTCTATCTATTCCCCAGCGCAGCTGGCCTCCTAGCCACTGATTTCCCGGTCACAGATGCAAAGACCCCCTCTGAGGGTGGAGGCCCTCCCTGAAGGTGGCCCCACCCCAGCAATGCCATTTTCTACCCAGCATTCAAGACTCCTTGAAGCAGAATTGTAGGGTGCTTGCTGGTGCCTTCGAGGGACAGCCTTGAGTCTTCCCCGGTGAGTGTCGTGTCCTCACCAGGCAGAGGGAAGGAACAGGAACCACTGTCCACTGGACATCTGTTAGGACCTAGGTCCTGGCCTGGGTACTCACATGCTGACAAATAAGTGTTGGCCTCAGATTTGGCTGCCTTGTCACACTGTGGTCACACACGTGCCAGGTGGACCATATGATGATGTGTCAGCAATTTCTAACCCACAGATCTAGACTCAGCAGCCCCTCCCACAGGTTTGGGAGGCATGTCACCCAGCACACAACTCAGCACAGACAGACTTGGTTTGGATGACAATGGTGGGAACCATCACACAGCCAGCTGCATGGAGCCAGCAGGCAAATTTCTCTAGTCCAGGGGCTGGACTGGCTATGCAGGCTCAGCCAAATCTCAAATCCCGCTCTGTGGAGCAGACTCCCATTAACCCTGTGCATAGTACTGATGTATATGCCAGATGTCAGCTTATTATTACTATTAGTATTCTACCATTTTATTGAGGCCTGACTGACATGTGAAAACTGTCCATATTTAATGTATACAACTTGATGAGTTTGGAGCTAGGCATGCCTCCATCAAACCATAACCACAATCTACACTGTCAGCATTTCCACTGTCTCCAAGAGTGTCCTCCCTTCTTTATTTATTGTATCATGTTAAATATTTTTTGTGACAAGGCCGAGTGCAGTGGTTCACGCCTGTAATCCCAGCACTTTGGGAGGCCGAAGTGGACGGATCACGAGGTCAGGAGATCGAGACCATCCTGGCTAACACAATGAAACCCCGTCTCTACTAAAAGTACAAAAAATTAGCCGGGTGTGGTGGTGGGCGCCTGTAGTTCCAGCTACTCGGGAGGCTGAGGCAAGAGAATGGTGTGAACCCAGGAGGTGGAGCTTGCAGCGAGCCGAGATTGCGCCACTGCACTCCAGCCTGGGCAAACAGTGCAAGACTCCATCTCAAAAAAAAAATTTTATTTGTGACAAGGACACTTAACATAGAGCTATACTTCTGGTGAACATTTAAGTAGACAGTAAATATTGATAATGTAATACGAAACAATATGCAATACTGAACGATATTGATAATGACAGGCACTAAAATGACAGTAGATCTTTAGGTCTTATCCGCCACGCATAACTGAAACTTCGTGCCCTTTGACCAACCCCTCCCTGTTTCCCCACCCCCCAGTCCCTGGCAACCACCATGTTACTTTCTGCTTTTAAGAGTTGGACTGTTTCATTCATAGATTTTTTTCTGCTTACTGAGGTATCATTGACAAATAAATATTGTATACATTTAAGGTATACAACATGATGTTTGATAAATGTATACATTGTGCAAGGGTTACCACAATCTAATTTACTTATCCATCACCTTCTATAGTTAACTTTTGTGTGTATGTGGAGAACACTTAGGGTCTACTTACTATCTTAGCAAATCTCACCTATACAATACATTAACTCTAGTCACCATGCTGTACATCAGATCTCTAGAACTTATTCATTCCACATAACTGAAACTTTGCATGCTTTGGCTAACGTCTCTGCATTTCCTTCTCCTTCCAGCACCTGGTAACCACCATTCCACTTTCTGCTTCATTTCTGGCTTATTGCACTTAGCATGATATCCTTCAGGTTCATCCGTGTTGTCCCAAATGATAGGATTTCCTTCCTTTGTAAGGATGAATAACGTTCCCTGCTGTGCATGTGTGTGTTTATCACCTCTTCTTTCTCCATTCGTCCATCAGTGGACACTGAGGTTTTTTCCGTGTCTCTGCCATCGTGAATAATGCTAGAGTGAACATGGGAGTACACATATCTCTTCAAGACCCTGATTTCAAATCGTTTGAATGTATATCCACAAGTGGGATAACTGGATCCTGTGGTATTTCTATTTTTAACTTTTTGAGGAACTTCCATACTGTTTTCCATAGAGGCTACACCAATTTGCCTTCCTGCCTACGGTAACAGGGCTCTCTCTTTTCTACATCCTTGCCAACACAACTTTTTTTTTGTTTTTTGTAATAGCTGTCTTAACAGGTGTGAGGTGACATCACACTGTGGCTTTGCATTTCCCTGATTATTGGTGATGGTGGGCACTCTTTCATATACCTGTTGGTCATTTGTATATCCTCTTTGGAAAAATGTCTACTCAGATAATTTGCCTATTTTTAAATTAAGTTGTTTATTTATTTTGCTATTGAGCTGTAGGAGTTCCTTATATATTTTAGATATTAACCCCCATTATCAAATATATGGTTTGCAAATATTTTCTCCCATTTTCTTAGGTTGCTTTTTCATCTTGGTTATGGCTTCCTTTGTGGTGCAAAAGCCTTTCAGTTTGACATAATCCCACTTGTCTAATTTTGAGTCTTGCTCTATTTTTCTCGGTTTATAGTGTTAAGTCTGTTGTTTCCTCATTGATTTTCTGTCTGAGTGACCCATCTATTATTGATAGTATTGAATTATGCTATTATTGTATTGTTGTCTGTTTCTTTCTTACGACCAACCTGGCCAACATGGTGAAACCCCATCTCTACTAAAAATACAAAAATTAGCCAGGTGTGGTGGCAGGCGCCTGTAATCCCAGCTACTTGGGAGGCTGAGGCAGGAGAATCGCTTGAACCCAGGAGTTGGAGGTTGCAGTGAGCTGAGATTGTGCCATTGCACTCCAGCCTGGGTGACAAGATCGAGACTTTGTCTCAAAAAAAAAAAAAATTTTGTACATGTTTACTTTATAACTTTCACTGCTATGATGTTGGGTATATATACATTTATAATTGCTATATCTTCTTGTTGAATTGATCCTTTTATCATTATGTAATACCTTCTCTGTCCCTTATGACAGTTTTTGACTTAATGTCCATTTTGTGTTATATAAATATAGCTACCCCGCTTTCTTTTGCTTACCATTTACACGGAATATCTTTTTCCCATCGCTTCACTTTCAGCTTCTGTATGTCGTTAAATCTAAAATGAATCTCCTATAGGTGGCATATAGTTGGATCTTGTTTATTATATTCATGCATTTAGACTACATCTTCTGATTAGTGATTTTAATCCATTTATATTAAAGTAATTATTTATAGCTAAGTACTTACTATGACCATTTTAAAATTGTTTTCTGTTTTGTAGTTCTTTTGATTCCTTCTTTCTCTCATGTTGTGTATCTTGGTGATTTGATGATTTTTTTTTGATCATGGTATACTATATTTATCTTTATTGTATCTACCATAGGTTTTTTTCTTGTGGTTATCATGAGGTTTGCATAACATTTTTTATATTTATAATAGTCTGGTTTAAGCTGATAACAACTTCAATTACATACAAATGCTGTACACTTTTACTGCTCCCCTCCTTCACTTTATGCTATTGATGTCAAAATTTAGTTTACATTGTGCATTCATTAATAAATGTTTATGGTTATAGCTATTCTTTAGACTTTTGTCTGTTATCTTTTAGACTTGGATTAAAAATTATTAAGCAGGCTGGGAGTGGTGGCTCATGCCTGTAATCCCAGCACTTTGGGAGGCTGAGGCAGGTGGATCATGAGGTCAGGAGTTAGAGACCAGCCTGGCCAATATGGTGAAACCCTGCCTCTACTAAAAATACAAAAATTAGCTGGGCGTGGTGGCACACGCCTGTAGTCCCAGCTACTTGGGAGGCTGAGGCAGAAGAATTGCTTGAACCTGGGAGGCAGAGGTTGGAGTGAGCGGAGATTGCGCCACTGCACTCCAGCCTGGGTGACAGAGTGACATTCCATCTCAAAAAAAAAAAAAAAAAAAAAAAGATTAAGCACCACAATTACAGTATTACGTTATTCTATATTTCTGTATTTATTTACATTGACCAGTGAGATTTATACTTCCATGAGCTTTTGTGTTGCTGTTTAGTGTCCTTTCAATGTGAAGAACTGTCTGTAGGATTAACTGCAAGGCAGGTCTAGTGGTGACAATCTCTCAGTTTCGTTTGGGAAAGCCTTTATCTTGCCTTCATTTTTAAAGGACAGTTTTTTTTTTTTTTTCGTTTTACTTTCAGCACTTTGGAAATGTCATCCCACTTTCTCTCCTAGCCCACAGTTTCTGCTGGAAGTCTGCTGACAGTCTTGTGGAGGTTGACCTGTATGTGAAGAGTCGGCTTTTTCTTACTGTTTTCAAAATTCTCTTTGTCTTTGACTTTTGACAATTTACATACAGATAGTCCCTGACTTACAATGGCTTTACTTATAATGTTTAACTTTAGATGGTGCAAAAGCGATATGCTATGCATTTAGTAGAAACCATACTTCAAATTTTGAAATTTGATTTTTCCTGGGCTAGCGATATGTGGTGGGATACACACTCCTGATGCTGGGCAGTGGCAACAAGCTGCAGCTCCCAGGTAGGCACTCAGTCATGAGGGCAAACGACCAATACCCTGCCGTTTTGACTTATGATATTTTCAACTTACCACAGGGTTCCTGGGACATAAGCCCATCATACGTTGAGGAGCATCTGTGTAATGTGTCTCAGTACAGACCTCTTAGGGTCAAGGTATTTGGTACCCTTTGGGCTTTATAAATATGGATGTGAGAATTTCCTGCTTGAGGGTGTCCAATGATAAGTCCCACAGGCCGGCTTTCTTCACTCTTTTTAATTCTTCTGTTTGTTTTCTTCTCTGATTGGTTAGCTTAAAATGACCCGTCTTTGAGTTTGCTGATTCTTTCTTTTACTTAGTCTAGTCTGCCCTTGATGCTCTTCCAGTCCTGCAGAGTTGAGCTGGCTGCTGAGATCCACTCCAGCTGCTGAGATCTGTGTTTTGCCTGCAGGCAGGTATGGAGTGTCATCTGTAGGCGCTTGTGAGGTAGTGACTGCAGAGGTGCATGTGGGCTGACTTCTGGGGTCTGTGGGTAGGCCTGTTAGCTGGTGGGGTCTACAGATAGGCTGGTTGGTGGGCGGGGGCGTCCACAGCTGGGACAGCTGGCAGGCCAGCTTGTGGGGTCTATGGGCTGGTTGTTGGTATCTGTGTGCCAGTTGCTGTGAACACCAGCCCCTTTTCTTGATTCTTAGTTGACCCCAGGTGATCGAGCCATGCCAATTTCCTCACTGTTTTGGGCTAGGTGCTAGAGAAGTGGGCCTCCTGGGAAGTGCCGTGAAAGGTTAGGGAAGCTGGATGCTCACTTTGCTCTCTCTTTCCCTCATGGGAAAAACTGTAGGCCAAGGGCATCTCTCAGTGCTTAGCTGTGCCAGCTTGGGGAAGGGGTGATGTGGGTGAAGTGAAACTACTCTTCTTTCCCTTTCCATTGGGACTGTTCTTGTATTTTGTGCCTCACCAGGGTGCGGGGACCTTTCAACTGGATTCTGGAACTCTCCTAAAAATATTTTTATCCATGGATGCTTGTTAAATCCATGTGTCTGTGAGGAGACAAGGGCCAGGACCTCTTATTCTGATACCTTGCTGTTGTCACTCTTCTTTATAAGGAGAAATCCATCTGTCAGAGGGTTTGGAGAGCTGAATCCTCTGGTTTCCCTATTCTGTTTGGGGAAGTCTATCTGGCAGACTTCTTTGGCTGCCTAGTGAATGTGGAATCAAAGTCAGGGAGCAGGTGATTTGGTTTGAATGCTTACTAACTTCAAGCACTCGTGCACTCATCTCCTGTCCCTATAGTGAGGTGGGCCTGCCACTGAGACTGGAGAATTACAATTCATTCCTCAGACGGATCTGATTTTCTTCTAGATCCCTATGGGTTAGCATTTCCCATTCTAAAGAATAGCGTTTTTACTTATTTATGCCAATTTCAGAGGGGCTGCCTTTACTTTCTTCATATTTCACATTTATCGGTGGATGGTCTGGTCCCAGGTAAATGGTGTTTCCTGTGCAATTCCAGCTTCTCAGCACCCTGTGAAGAAGGACTCTTTGGGGTGCCACGGAATTCACATCTGCTTCTTGGTAGTTCTTCCTTTTCCGGGGATTGGTTTTCGGTTTCCTTTTTTTTCCCCTAGCGTCTCATATGTTGCTCAGTCTGTAGGAAGGCCCTACAAAGGCCTTAGCTGGAGATTTTGCTGTTCTGCTCTAGAAAAGGGCTGTGACACCAGCATGAGCGATTTTAGGGTGCAAATTTGCAGGTCCTGGAACTTATGGACTTTTAGGTTCATTTTTTAACATGAAAATATGAAATTTTAAATACAAAAGTAGGTATAAAATGAAATTTAGGAAGGGCCTAGGTCAGTGAGGGGCCCGAAGCTTAGCTTCATGAAGTGCAGAGAAACTCGGCTGCTGGCAAGGGTTCTGCACAGGTGGGGTTAGGCTTGGGCTCCAGAGGACCCAGGATTATGGATCATGGACCCTCACAAAGAAGACTTAAAGGTTCTTGTGCCTAAACTGAAAAGCCTCTAATTGATTATACTTACACAGATAATTCACGAACATGCTCTCATACCTATAAATGAAGAAACAATGCAGAAGAGCATAGAGCAAAAAGGGAAATGCTTCCTCTAATTATGATCACCCGACCTGCTTTCTCCCATCAACAATCCCCGTGAACAATTCAGAGCATCTCTCGCAGGCATTTTTCTTAACCTCTAAATAGATATATGCACATTTACCTCACTATTTTTAAATGATACATAGTAATCTATAATATGTCTGCTTGAAGTTTATTTGAACAATCACTTATTGATAAGTATTCAGGTTAATTTCAGTTGGTTGCTTTTATGTGGTGGCAGTTACCATTATTTTACCTACATATGGGCATATGGGAATATTTGCATGACATAGACAACTGGGAATTTCTCACTAGGTAAAAAAGTGTGAAGATTAAAATTTTGATAGATTTAATGTTGTCCTTTGAAAAGACTACCACAATTTACACTCCTATCAATAATATAATAGTACATCTTTTATATGTTCTTATCAATATAACTTTTCAGCATATAATGGGTAAAATATATTTTTGAGATTTTTGAATTTTTTTGATATGGATGTGCTTCAGTGCTAATAAAGTTTGACATCTTTTTTATTTTTATTTTTATTTTTTTATTTTTTAATTTTTTTTGAGACAGAGTCTCGCTCTGTCACCCAGGCTGGAGTGCTGTGGTGTGATCTCGGCTCACTGCAAGCTCTGCCTCCCAGGTTCACGCCATTCTCCTACCTCAGCCTTCTGAGTAGCTGGGACTACAGGCGCCCGCCACCAGGCCCGGCTAATTTTTTTGTGTATTTTTAGTAGAGACGGGGTTTCACCTTCTTAGCCAGGATGGTCTCGATCTCCTGATATCGTGATCTGCCCACCTCAGCCTCCCAAAGTGCTGGGATTACAGATGTGAGCCACCGCGCCCGGCCGACATCTTTGTTGTATGTTTACTGTTCATTTGTATTTCTTCTCTGTGAATTATCTGCTCATATTTATTCCTTTATTTTCTTTGGAATTGCTGGTCCTTTTGAATGTGTAGGTGCTCTTCCACACTGTGGATGTTATCCGTGCTGTGTATCCTTTCTGCCTTTCTGCAAGTTAGCTTTAAACTTTGTTTATGATGCCTTTGGTCATAACATTTTTATATTTATGTGACCAAGCTTGTCATCTTTTTCTTATTTCATCTGTGATTTTTTCTTTTTTCTTTTTTTTTTTTTTTGCTGATAAAGAGGGAGTAACACTTATGAAGCACTTTTCCATCCCTAGATTTAAAAAATGCTTCTTATATATTTATTTTAATAATTTTATAATTAAAATGTTTATGAATCATTTAAAATTTATTTTTAAATATTTTAAAATTATAATTTAAAATATTTACAATAATATTTATATTATAAATATTATAATATTTTATACTTTATAATGTTTATATATTGTATAATATTTATTACAATTTAAATTATTTTAAAAATGATTTCTAAGTCTTTCTATCATTTTTTTGAAAAGTTGATATTTGTTCAGTGATTAGAAACATCTACTGTTCTGGTTTTTCTATTGCTGCAGAACATACGCCTCTAGACTTAGTGGCATGGAACAATCACAACTTGATTCTGCTTATGAACTCTGAAGTCTGGGAATTTAGGCAGAATGGGGATGGTCTGGCTCTGCTCCACCATGTCTGGGGCCTCAGCTGGGAAGACTTGAGTGACTGGGGTGGTGTGAACAGTGGGGGACTGGGATCATCTAAGGGCTTTTCACTGACATGTTTGGGTACCTGGCCTTGGATGACTCAAAATTTGGGCTCAGCTGGGAATAGTCCTTGGAGCGCCTGACTTGGCCTCTGCATGGCTTGGGCTTCCTTACAGTATGGAGGCCTCAGGGTGGTCTGAATTGTTCATGAAAGCTCGGGACACCAGGAGCCAGTGTTGCAACAGAACAGGGAAGAACCTGCATGGCCTTTTGTGACCTCACCTTGGAAGTCAAACATGTCACTTCCATTGGTGGACAGTCACGTGTCCACCCAGATTCAAACAGAGGGCACATAAACCCCACTTCTCAATGGGAGAAATGTCAAATAATTTGTGGACATGCTTTAAAGCTACTTCAGCCTCCCTTATCATATATTAAATTTCCATTTATAATGGATCTGTTTGTAGACTCTAACATATCCCAGTGGTCTATTTGTTTAAGCCCACTCCAACATCACGTGCCATCCTACAGACTTTTCTTCTTAGCTATGACAATATTTAAAAATTTCTAAAATAAAACTTTGGTGAGAAAGTAATATTACCTGTAAGCAATGATTTTTTTTAATGTGTCCATCGGGAGTTCATGGAGTTTTTAGGATGGATACACATGATATTATGTGCTGACATCTTGTAATTATATCTCTACTTCTTAGAGGAGAATTTCGCACCTGTTGAGTTCATCTACCTTACTCCTGACGATTTTATAGGGCAAAGAAGCCCATGCAAAGACATTGAGTGGTTTGGCCATGGTCCCCAGCATGTTGGAGGCAGGGCTGGCTCTGGAACCCAGGTCTCCTGAGCGCAGCATGGTGCCCCGCCTGTCAGTCAGCCTGGATTCTTCACACCCCAGTCTTCGTTGGTTACATTTTGCTCACTAATGATGGTTGCCTGTGGCCATTGACAAGGGCTCTGGTTACCTATGTGTATGATGCTGACAATACACCGTGGAGCAAATGCGCCTCCTGCACGGTGAGACAGCCCCCAGGTAGAAGCAGCGTCTTGGCAGGTGCCCCACACTGCATGGTTACTTCGACCTTCATGCACTGAGCACTGCACCAACTGCCAGAAGAATGTATTGGCCATTTTCATAATTTCTACCCTAGATGCTGGGTTTGGGATTTAGAGGTCAGCTGTGGAGTAGGCTGACATCTTACCAATGCCCTTAGAAAATGCAGTTCAAATTAATTGTCATTCCCTGGGCTACTGGGAGCTGCTTGCAGGGAATATCTCCCTGGAGATCCCTTTCCTGCTTTGTCCTGACATTTAAGACCCTCAGAACTTTCTGTAAGAGGCTGGCCTTTTAGCGCTGAGAGGGACTTCTCTAACCTAAACTTGGTTAACCAGACTTGGGTATTTGGCAGACATTTTTTTTGAAAATAAATGAAGCAAGCCTGTGACTTCAGGAAAAATAACTGATAGTGTCTGTTGCCATACAATGAGAGCTTTGGTGTGAAAATTAGAATTTTAGAAAACTTGTATCCGTCGCTGTGAGCTTGATAGCTTCCTAACACCTCCTGACGCTTCTGATGGGATTCACGGTCATATTAATGCACTGGCTGTGTAATGAAATGTGTTGACATTTGACAGATCTGCAAACGTCAGTGAATCAATATTTGCCAAATGACCAATACGTTTATTGCAAAATCATGAGTGGGTAAACAAATGATCTATTCAAAGTGCAGGGTAGCTAATAGATTTTAACGTAGTCATGTAAAAAAATAGGTGAGATGGGTTCTCATCCGCCAGTGCTGCGAACCTATGAGAAACTATCATGCTTTGAATTTTGGTATAGTATTGATGAGGAATAGCCACAATTGGCTGAAAAGTTTACTACAAAAGTGCCCCTCTTTTCTAGCTACATATTTGTTTCAGGCTGAACTTTCTTCACATGCCTTAACTAAAGCAATCTAATGGCCCAGGCTGAGGGCAGAAGCAGATCTGACAATCCAGCTGTTTTCTAAGTCGGACACCCAGGAGCATCGAGCAGGCATAAATTATCGCCATTCTTCTCACTGATATTTTTGTTTTGAAAAATATAGTGGCTGGGGCACGGTGGCTCACACCTGTAATCCCAGCACTTTGGGAGGCCAAGGCAGACGGATCACTTGAGGTCAGTAGTATGAGACCAGCCTGGCCAACATGATGAAACCCCATCTCTACTAAAAACACAAAAATTAGCTGGGCATGGTTGTGGGCGCCTGTAACCCCAGCTACTGGAGAGGCTGAGGCAGGAGAATCACTTGAAATCAGGAGGCAGAGGTTGCAGTGAGCTGACATTGGGCCACTGGGCAACAGAGCAAGACTGTGTCTGAAAGAAAGAGAGAAAGAAAAAGAAAGAAAAAGAAAGAAAAAGAAAGGAAGGAAGGAAGGGAAAATATAGTTATGTTTCTTAAAATATGAAATTTATGTTTACATGTCATGAATTTATTATTGTTATTTTTGATACAAGTTGATACATATTTTAAAATTTTGTCAGCTTTAATTTGTAATACAGCAAATGCCATCAAATCTAAACTCTCATGAACAAAAGCTCTTGAGGATGCTGAATAATTTTTCAGAGGGCAAAGTGGTCCTGAGGCCGAAAAGTCTGAGAGAGGCTGCTTTTCAGAAAACCCTACCTTAGTTTAAACAGTTAAGAGACCTCTGCACAGGCACCTGGTTGGTGAGGCCTGTGCCAGGTGCAAGGGCGGCCCCCCAGTTATTACCTGTGAGCTTTCACCAGGTCTGACTTCTGCCTTTTAGGCAAATGACCTGGATCCTGTGGGGCGTGACTCGGAGACCACTGGGCATGTCTCCTCTTCGTCATGCTGTTTAAAAACAAATGAAATGTGGGTACCAGTGTGTATTTCTGAACAATGTGTGAAAACAGCAACAGAATAGAAAGCTCAATGGTAACTGTGCAGTGAGTAATGTGGGTGTCCTCTAATGGGGACCAGGAAAAGGGAAGCTTGTCGGGAAGACGGGGTGTACGCTGATGTCAGGAGGTCTTGTGTGAGGCTGCTGAGGCGCCCCCAGATCTGCTTCACATCCGCTTCTCACATCTGCATCTGAGGCCCCGCTGTCTCATCCCCGAGTGTGGAAAAGGGGGACTCGGCTGCACCCTCCCTGTGCTCGCCGCATTATTCTCTGCACCCTCCGAGCGTGTGCTGCTGAGTTTATAGTCCGGGATTGTGGGTGGAAAGATAGCTTTGTATTTCTGAATGTTAAGAAAACAGAGTAAAGCCATTTCAGCGTTCTTTGTTTCTTTGTTTGTTTTTTGTTTTTTCTGGGAAGGTATATCCATGGATAATTTTCACCTTTGTCTTTCCTGGGATTACGTGTATATGCCCTCTGTCCCCACCCTGTTCTGGATTCAGAGATGAACAGGACTTCTCGAGAAAGTGCTCAAAGTCTCATTGGGAACTAGATAGAAAAAATGGAAAACTGCACAGGGGTCTGAGGGGATACGCTGAGTCATCTCCCAGAAGTGAGTGCAGTGGGCGTCTAGAGAGGGCTGTCCCTGACGGTGGTGTGGGGGGTAGTGAGAAGGAGATTTGGGGGAGGGAGAAAGTGGTGACATGGGGCTGCACAGGAGCAGGTGTTCAGAGGGAAGGGAATTGAGAACTGCTCCCCAGGAGAGCTGGAAGGCTAAGTCCAGGTGACCCAGACAGAGTCACCAGGTAGTGAAGACAAGGGCAGGGTGCAGCTATGGGGAGGCAAACCCAGATGATTTTCTGAGCAGTTGGCTTGTGGTCATGAGTGTTTCGGTTTCACTGATCCTGCTGAACACACACTGCCTCTTGCCAAGTCCAGCCTCGAAGAGTTGGAGTCATCTGGAAACATTCATAATGAAGGGAGGGCATGAACTTGACCTTGAAGGGCCACCAGGATTTGGGTAAGAAGAATGGGAAAAGCATTTGAGGGTTAGGAAAGGGGTAGATGAAGGCTTAGAAGTGGGAAGGTGCCAGGCATGTGGACCAGGGGACTGGAGCCAGGGCGTGGTGTGGGAAGTGGGCCGGGCTGTGAAACCAAAGGCCCTGCAGGCCAGACTCAAGCGTGGGCCTTGCCTTTTGGCTGTGGGAGCCACGGATGGTCTTTGAACAGCAGTTAGGACTGTATGACAGGGCCCTTATCATGGCACCTGAGAGTGACTGAAGGGGAAATGGAAATGCCAGAACCATTAGGGTTTTTCTTCATTGTGGGCAGTCGGGGAGAAAAGGAGAGATGAAAAAAATCACTGCTTTAGAGGAATTGGGGACTGACTGGAATCGTATGGCGAGGGAGCGGAGGAGTGAGGGATAGTGCCAAGTTTTCGGCCTGACACCAGCGAAATACAAATACGCTTGTTTCTTTACATAGCTGAGCGCGCAGATGATCTTTAAGACGTGCTCGTCTGATTTGGCACTTGGATTCTGGGAGGAACAGGAGGAAGAGCTCTCTCAGACTGGGATTCAAGTTTTAGCTCCCCTTGGGCTATTATTGTTACCTAAGAAACACAATCAGGCTCCTGGTTGAAGAATCAAACTAAGGACAGAGATGTCTGTGACCCGGGCTCCCCTGCGGGCCTGCATGGCCGGCGGCCTCTAGGACTGCCTGGTGACCCCTGCTGCTGCTGTCATGGCCTCTCCTCGTGCCCACCCCTGGAGCGTGGGCTGGATCTTGGGACTCGCTTCTCATGGACAGACCACAGGCTACAGCAAAGGTGACCAGATGCCACTTCCGTGATGAGGCTGAATGTCTTGCTCACTGTCACTCATGCCTTTGCTTGGCCACTCACCCTGAAGGAAGTCACTGGCCTCAGGACAGGCCCCCATGTAAGGAATCGAGGTCTCCAGCCAACAGCCATGTGAGTGAACTTGGAACCAAATCCTACCCCAAGCAGGCCCCGAGATGACCGCAAGCTATCAGCTTGATTGCAGCTTGTGAGAGGCCTGGAGCCAGGGGGACCAGCTAACCACTCCCAGGTCCCCAACCCACAGGGACTGTGACATAAGCTACATGGGTTGCGTTAGGCTGCTGAACTTGGGGAAATTTGTTGCACAGCCATAGATAGCCGACACACCCAAACTCTCCTGGTGGTGTTTAAGAGCACTGGCCCGGAAGCCAGATGCTTGTGTGCAAATCCCGGCTCTGCCATTTACAAGCTGCACAACCTTAAGGAAATTAGTTGGTTCTATGTGCCTCAGTCCCTTCACCTGTAAAATGGGAATAAGAATAACGCCTGTGTCATGGGATGACTGTGAGGATTAAATGAGATAGCCCCTACATTGCTTGGCATCGTGTTAGCACTCAGTCAGTATCAGCTCCTATGACCACGATTACTATTGTCTACCCTTGAAGGCCAGCTGAACGCCCATCCTGCCTACAACTTCTCCTTACTGCCCCAGTGCATGCTGGCCTCTCCTTGGCACTGCACACTCTGATTCTCCAAGAAAAACTCTTGAATTTGTTCTCTGAGGGTCTCAGATGTGTAACCTCTTCTCTTCCCAACTGTGTTAGTCCATTTTGCATTGCTGTAAGGGAAGACCTGATGCTGGGTAATTTACAAAGAAAAGAGGTGTATTTGGCTCACCATTCTGCTGGCTGTACAAGCATGGAACTGGCATATCTGCTTTAGGCAAGAACATCAGGAAGCTGCCACTCATGGCAGAAGGTGAAGGGGAGCAGGTGCTCCCCTGGTGAGACAGGGAACAAGAGAGCGGGGAAGACCCCAGGCTCTAACCAGCAGATCTTGTGGTAACTCATTACCACTAGAAAGGTACCAAGCCATTCATGAGGGCTCCCATGACACAATCACCCCCCTCCAGGCCCCACCTCCAGCACTGGGGATCACATTTCCACATGAGGTTTGGAGGGGACACACATCCAAACCATATCACCAGCTCTGAAGGGTCTCCAGGAAGACTTGGCAGAGTGCTTGATCAGAATGAGAGGGCGGAGTTAAAGTGGACAGATGGTGAGAGAGACGTCATTAGCCGTGAGCCTGCGGAGGCCAGGACCAGGTGGAGATACTGGTTGCTGCTTGTGAGGTCCTAGACTGTCCAGGCACAGAACAAGTGCAGAGCCATCTTGTTAATCTGGATAGAGTGAACAGAAATGACACACTCAGAGGCCTTGAGAAAATGCACAAGGCCATGAAGGGGACATGAAGACCGGTTCTACGGAGGTTCCCTTAATGCAAAGTGAGTGCTTGGTAAATGTTTGTTGCATAAAGGTTTGTTGAATGGAGCCAGATGTTCATTCTTGCCAGTTGGGTGAAGGTCCCCTGAAGTGGTTGGAATTTGGATGATGGGAAAAGAGACTGATCACTGTGAAAGGAAGAGGAAAGCTGAAAGTCACAGGAAAGGGTTTTAAGCAGGAGCCTGAGCTCGGTGCTGGCACCTCGGGCCACATGTACCCTCCCCGCAACTGTGCCCGCCCTGTGCTGATGGCCTGGCGCATGCTTCCAAATTTGTATTTTCTATGGCAGCCAGCGCCCTGGGTGGGCCTACGTAGAAGGTTGGCAGAAGGTAGGGCGAGCTGAGGTCCTGACCATCAGAGAGAGAAACCAGCTGCACCTGCCCCTGTCCATGTGGCCCAGGGAGAGTCTATTTGATCACCTGTGCCTGAACTGCTGAAATTCAGGTGAGATAAGGGAGATGCTGGCTTTGGGTCCTGCCTGATTGAGCTCTGGGCAGATGCCATGCCATGATCCCACCCCAGGGGGCCGAGGACCACTGCCTACAGGCATGATGGCTTCCTGGACCCCCAAAGGTGAAATCCTTGCAGCACCCGCAAAGGTAGTCAGAGCAGCCATGTGGAAGCCTGCAGGTAGGAGCTGCCCATTAATACATTCAACACGCCTTTTCTGAGTGTCCACTTTATGCTGGCACCTTAAAGCACTGGGGTTGAGCAAACCCAGACGTAGCTCCTGTCCCTGTGGCTCTTTGCACCTAGCGGGGCAGGGCTCCCTGGGGCGGTCCAGCCTCCTGGGGCTGTGGGAAGGCCTGAGTGCCTTTGAGGCTTGTCACAACACCTGAGAGAGCCATTGGCATTGAGTGGGTGGGGGCTGGGGACCCTCCTGCTGTTCACAGACAGCACTGCATGGTGAAGCATTCCACCGCTGGAAATGCCAGTCAGTTACACCTTCGGGGATGAAGAGTCTCGTGCGAGAGGTAAGCATTAGTTAATTAGCCACACAAACAAGTGAACAGTTACCAGCCCTGTGAACTGCTGTGAAGACAGGGCCCAGGGCGCTCAGAGGGGGACTAGACAGGGCCCAGGGCGCTCAGAGGGGGAATAGACAGGGCCCAGGGTGCTCAGAGGGGGAATAGACAGGGCCAGGGCGCTCAGAGGGGGAGCAGTGCAGCACCGTCTAGGCGGGGAGGGGACATGGAGGAAGGAGGAGGGCTTCCTTGGGGAAGCCATGAGAACCACTGGGTTAAAGGGGTGCGGTGGGGGTGAGGATAAGATGAAGATTGTTCCAGGCAGAGACAATGACATCCCCTAAACCCTGGGAGGGAAGATGTGGCCCATATGAGGACTGCAGATGGCCAGGGGGATGGTGGGAGAGGAATTGGGAGAGACAGGCCAAGGTGAGGCACATAGGCCCTGAGGAGCTGTACCGGGGTCCTGGTCCCCAGGAGTTTTTGGCACATGGGTGACCTGACCACATCTCAGACTTGGGATGATCGCCCTGGAAGGATGTGGAAGACAGATGAGAGGGCAAGTATGGGGATGGAGGGCCCAGCCCAAGGGCCACGGGCCTGGCACGCAGAGAGATGGCTCTTGCTTGGATGGGGTTGGGGAGGGGGGCACAAGGATGAAGACAGAAGACATAAAGGGAGGGCTGTGCAGGCCTTGGGCGGGAGGTAGGACTTGGGGTGGGGTAGACCTGGGGGCAACAGAGAGGAAGGTGGGAAGATGAGTGGCGGACAGTGGTGGTATTACCATGGGCCTGGGAGTGGGTGGTGAGCACAGTTTCGGGCATGGAGAACCTGGGGACCTCTGAGGCATCGTGTGTGTGAGGGGGCAGTGTGGAATAGACCTCTCATGGTGAAGCTGTCCAGGGGCCAGAGGTGAGGTCAGGGCTGGAGGTACCACTGGGAGAGGCTGATGCAGATAGCAGTAGAGGCCGCTGGAGTCGGGGACCAGCCTAGAGAGGGAGTTCATCAGAAGACACAGCTCCCTCTATGACTTGAGGCACCCCAGTTTTAACAGCCAGGTAGAGGACTCTGGCCCAGTCAAAGAGACAGAAAGAGAAGGGACAGAGGGGAGGAGAGGGGATGGACCTGTCATAGACACTGGGAACACGCTTGTTTCGAAAGTTGCTTGTGCAGTAGGGCTTAGGGCTGCTGGGACGTAGAGTCTGAGGATGACAGAAATGTCTCTCGGCTTTAGAAAATGGGGTTGTTGGTGACACTGGCAAGATCCACCTTGGAGGAGTGGTGAGGCAGAGGCCGCTTGGCAGCGTGGGGTGAGTGGGTGGAGGGGAGGAAGTGGGGGCGGCCTGGAAACCCTTAGAAGATGCGTGTGAGGGAAGAGAGGTGAAGGAGTAGCTGGGGAGGCTGTGGGGTTGAGGGAAGGCTTTTCTTCTTTAATTTCGGGAGGGAGAGGCCTCAGCATTCTCCTGGCAGATGTGTTGTCCCTCAGTTCCATCCCTTAAAAAGAACAGCTCGTGACTGCAGGTCATTACTGCAAAATAGACACCCATGTGAAAGGGCAGATGCTATTATCATCTTCGCTTTACATACGAGGCCCAAAGTGGTTATGCAACTTGCCCAAGGCCACACAGCTGGTAACTAGAGCCGGGATGAATCAGACACAGTTTTCCTGAGCCTAACTCAAGGGTCCGGGTCTTAACGCCTTGACTCTTTTGCTCTGCCGCCTTTCAGTTGAGCCTGGGCCATTGTCACGTGTCTGTGCCCCCGATGGATGCGAGCCTGTGTGGGAAGGGTGGTCGTATTACTGTGTATTCACCAGCCCTGTGCTGGGTGTTGGAGCTCATGGCAGCCCATTTGTGGTCTCTTCCCAACGCCACATGTGGGCATGAAACCGGCTTCAGCGGGAGTGTTTATACCGCCGGAATTGGCACCCGCTACAGATCAGAGCTATTTTTAATCCCCTCCCCAGGCCCCAGTGGAGCTGGTTGTTCGACATTTAGCAGCACACCACACACTTGTCCGTACAGAACACCAAGGTAGGCTCAGTGGAAACCCTCCACCTCTGACAAACCTTCTGCCTTGGGTGAGCAACTGAGGGCCTGTGGCTCCCTCAGAGCTCCCTCACCCTGCCCTGCAGCTGGGAGGGTCTCCACCCATCAAAGGCCACGGCGACCGGGCTCCGATTTACTGAGCCTCGGTGGGGCAGGCGGCAGGAGGGTGGGAAGGTGGCCTGCCATGCCTGGGAGCCCTGGCTGCTGGGCTGCACGGGGTGAGCCTCCCCACCTACTGTCCCTGCCCTGGCTTCCCTCCTGTCACCCCCATCCCTCCACATCAACTCAGCAGCAGCAAGAGGCGACGCTCCAGACCCCGACTTTCAGAGCAACCACCTCTACATGTCAAAGTGCAGCATGGTTTAAAGAAAGATGAGGGGATGTATTAAAAAGGGAAGAAGGGGCCAAGAGCTCGGGCCTAAGGGAGAACCCAGGCAGGGCTGTGGGCTCCCCTCACAGAGCGCCTCTGGGTGCTGGGCTTCGACCTAGAGAAGGTGGGGCTTCTGTCCATTTTATAGATAAGGAAACTGAGGCCCAGAAAGAAGAAGTGACCTGCCCCAGGACACACATCGGTGAGGGGTGGACTCCAGAGGCTCCAGGTCTCACTCTTACATTCCTGTAGGGCCCGGGGAAAGAGAGAGATTGACTCAGAACCAAAAGTTGTTTCTGCCACCCTTTAGGTAGCCACATCTTCCCAACTTCCAGGATGAAGAAAAAGGCTTTTCCTGGACTAACTGAGAGGCTGGCAGGGTGGTGGATGGCCGGTGTTGTGGCGTCTCAGTTTCCCAGCCGGCTCCCATGCAGCAACCGGGAGGGTTCTGTGGCTTCATTGTCATCTTCATCGTCGTGCGGGGCCTGCTTGGGGCCGTGTCTGCCACCTGCCTGGTCTAGGCCAGGCACAAAGTGGGTGCTGAGGCGTCTCCTCTCTGCCTCCTGGGCTCAGTCGCTGTGGCTGGTGTCTGGGCCCCTTGTCCCAACCTCCAGCCTGCAGTGCCCACTCCCACGTGAAAGACTGGCTCGTACATTTCCCCATTCAGCTGATGGTGAGTGCAGTGCTATTTTAAGCCCACATGGAAGTACTTTTTTTTTTTTTTTTATAAGGACCATCTGCTACCGGCCCCAGCCCAGATGATACAGTTAGAGCCTACCCACAGCATCCTCCCCGCCTTCAGACAGTTCCAGGAACAGGGGTGAGTCACGCCCAGCTGAACTCCCATCTCGCTCACCCGAGGGCTGGACCGGGCGCCAGCAGAGGGGGCCACGCACGCTCCGTGGAGCAGGTGCACTCTGCCACCTCCCAGAGATGGGAAGGAGACCCTCACCCTCTGCCCCAGCTGTGCCCTGCACCCTCTGAGGGACCAAGGCCTGGGTCACAAATTCAATAGCAGATGCTGCAGCTTCTTGTCACAGTAGCTTGTCCCAGAGCAGGCCACACAGAAGCCACCCTTCTCTGGCTGCCCCTGGAAGCACCTTGGGTCTGCCTTAGTGCAGAGAGGGTGGGTGCCCCTTGTCGGGCTGTTTGAGGCGGTGTTCTGGGTAGACATCCAGCTTGGGCCACTGGGAAGATGTGATTAAACACTGACCACCCCATTTTCTTTCTGGGTGAAAGATCAGGGCCCAGGCAAGGCTCCTCAGCTGTGCTCACCCCCCGTCTCCCTCTGACCCCTTCTCTCCTCTTCCCATCTCAGCACCTAGCGGCCTGCTGTGAGCAGAGGTCGTCAGGGCAGAGACCTCAGTCAGGCTTTGAATCCGGGCTCTGCCCCTCATAGGTGGTGGAACCCAGGGCCAGACCTATTTAATCCTGAGCCTCCGTTTGCACATCTGTAAAATGGGGATAGTCTGAGCTGCCTCCTAGGGCGTGTGAACAGGAATGGGACGATGCATGGAAGGATCCGGCATGCCACCTGGCTGCTACTTTCTCATCACTAGGGATTCCAAAGGGCCTGTCCTTGGCATAGGCTGAAACGCAGTGGAAGTGTTGAAAGCCCTGGACCTGTAACTCCATAGAGAAGCGCTTCCCCACCTCAACACCAGCACTGCTCTCAATGTGCGGTGGCCTCTCCCTGCCTGAGAGCTGGTCATTTTGGCAGCAGGGAGCCTGGTGAGGCAGTGCAAGGCCAGCAGGCATTTGACGCCAACAGTGCAGGCTCTGCCGGCCGTGATTCCATCATCCCCAGACTAGCAGAACCACTGCCTTCGCAGGAATCTCAAAGCCCAGGGCTTTTGGGGGTGCTTCTCCACCACTCCTGACTGCTTCTTTCCCTTCAGGGGCCATGGCTGCTGCCTGCTGCGGGGTCACTGCGTGACGCGAGCACCGCAGCATCTCAGGTGCGTGCACCCTTGCCCGGGAGCAGGCGAGGGCCGAGTCCTAACAGCTCCACTTCCTGTCCCCGAGTCTATCTGCTGCTGCTCTGTAGAGTCCTACAGTTTATCTGTGGTCAGTTTTCTTACCCATTTCCTGCCAGCTGCTACTGGTTTTTTAGTCAGCTCTGACAGCTACGGTAATTGGGAAAGGACGCAGGCTGCTGAGGCCGGGTGATTCACCAGCTCTGGCCAACGGGGACAGGGAGCACAGACGGAGGCGCCCCGTCAGTCCCCCTGGGCCTGGTCCCCCAGGCCTCAGTGAGTGAGACGCAGAAAAGACCCAGGGGCACACTCATTGTGAACCGAAAGCTGATCTCTGTGTGCACACGCGCGTGCATGCGACATAAGGGAATTTTCTTTTGAATGCGCCAAAGCCAATATAAATGGTTTCGTGTTTTGAGAAGTCAGAACATAACTCCAGGCTGAGTGTGGCCCCTCTCCCGGGGAGCCCCACATTTTCTCTGAGGTGTAACTGCGGTGAGTTTGTCTGTGCCTCAGATCAGGATATTGGAGTCACATTTAACATTTTATTTCATGGCATTTCCAAAAATGAAGGGAAAACCCCTATTGCAGCAAATGACTCCTCCAAATAGAAAACTTTGACTGTGTCTGTTTTGTAAATGCTGTGGAAGGGAGTTTTGGAGCTGCCTCACTGTCAGTCATCGCCCAGCCAGGTGCCTTTGGTTGCTGAGTGTTGCACTCAAGGGTGGGCTCCCGGCTGCAGAGCAGTGCCCCTCAGAGGCGGGGGCAGGACCAGCCACGCAGCCTCACCTGTCTGGGCCTCTGGAGCCAGCGCCTCTGAGTTTTACCTGACTCTCTGGGTGGCCCTGTTGCCTACTCTAGTGTGAGAAGCACCACTCTAAACTTTACTGGAAGATAATATTAATTTTATTGATAGCAGTAGGTTGTGGAGCATGAAAATGATCCTCCAATGCAGAATGAAATGAAATCTCCACACAGATTTACTGCCTTCCTTATGGGCACCAGGTTCTGTGCCAGGCACAGCAAGGGACCACCTGGCCTCCGGAGCACAGGGCTCTGTCTCCAGGGGTCCCAGTCTGGAGAAGGTGGATAAAGCAAATAAGGAAGCCTCCTAATAAGAAGTTCCCTAATCAGATGTGGGCTTTGCTGCCAGGAGCACCCAGGGGGGCTGGCCTGGGGCCCAGGGAGGTGAGCAGGAGGGGCTCACTGGAGTAGTAGGTGAGACACAAACAGCATCATCCATGGGTAGGAATTAGATGAGGGGGAGGGATAGAGTTAGGAGATGGTCATGGAGTTTGGGGGTGCTAATAATGGCCTTGGTGGGTTTGGGGTCATCCCCGCTCTGACTCTATACAGCACAGTCAGCTTGAACCAGTCCCTGACTTCTCTAAGGATCAGTTTTCTCATTCATTCAATGGGTCTAATGATGGTTCCTTTTGTGATTGTTGTGAAACTTAAATGACAGAATAATGCAAAGCGCTTAGTACAGCCCTCACTAAGCTCAGTAAGGAGGGTGACTGCATCCGAGGGCAGAGGGAGCCACTGAGGGTGTTTCAGCCGGTGAGTGATGGGAGCAGATTTTTTTTCTTGAATAATTCCTGGAAAGCTTTGATCATTTAGGCCAGTAGAGACTCTTGGTTGAGTGTGAGATGCATGAACCGTTAAGATTGCAGGATATAATCATGTGCACATTTTAGAAAATACCTGAAATCCTAAAATGCATTTCCCTTTTCCCATCGCCATAGTTTTGGATCCTAAAATCAACCAAAGGCAGAATCTGACCGCTTTCCAAAGCAATGATCCTTTAGACTGAGAACAAAATCGTGGAACAGCCCTTCATTTTTCCCATCTCAAGAAGTCACAAGGCCCAGAATGCAAGAAAATCGTGGCTTTTGATGACCAGGCCTTGTCGGAATGGCCGAGAAGTTCCTCACCCGCAACCTGGTGCAGTGGCTGCATTTGGCTGTCATGGAGCAGGTCTCAGTGGAGCCAGGATTTGCTCTGTTCAAAGATAAAAACCACTGGAGAGGGAAGCAGCAGATCCCACGGAGTGATCTCGATTCTACAGGGGCCTGTCCCCGGGGTGTTTTGCACAAGGCTCCATGTTAAATAAGCCTCCATTGGAGCGCAGGCTCAGGACAGCCATCCTTCATTCCCCCCAGTCATGCACCTTCCACTGCCTGGTTCTTCGAGCGCTTCCATCTAGTGGGAGAGACGCCTTCAGCCAATAATTGCACACAGGTCTGGATGATGCCCAGCCCCAATCACTCCTCTAAAAGCAAGGAACTTGCTTCTGCAGAGTCAAACGGAGCTCACATGAGCTTCCTGGAGGCACTGAGGTTTCTTTCTAGTCTCCTGTTTTGCACAGACCTTTTTCTTACTGAGCAATTCACTATCTGCTGGCTTCGGAAGAGATGGATTGGGTTTCAGGTGGGGTCACCGAGAAGCCGCCAGATGTCCGAATTTGGAGGCAACACAGGCCACCCAAGTGCCTGCACAGGAAAATGTATGCAGCTGCCACGCCACATCAAAGGCAGGTGGTCCAGGGTGATCCAGGTGCGATTCCTGGCACAGGCACCAAAGTACTGTCATCCAAAGCATCCTCTATCTCGGTTTCCTCATCTCTAAAATGGGGTTCCATCTAACTTTTCGGGTTCTGCAAAAACTCCTGAGCAAACCACTTCACTAGCCAGGAACGCGGTATGCCTGCCATGCCTGGGGCAGGCAGGGCTTTCCAATTTCCTCCCCAAGGTTTTCTGAGAATTCATCTGACAATGTCTGTAAATGTCCCTCCATTCTCTTTCATAGAGGAAATGCTCACATTAGAAGGAAGTCTCTTATGACCAGAGCTCCCCACTTTCAAGGTAGAATTTTGCTTGGCTCCCACAGCCCTGGGCTGGTTTCTGCACAGCCTCCCAGGGTCTTTTCCTAACCCACAAGTTGTATTCTGCCACTGGTCTTGCCTAATTCCTGCTAAGAGCCCCTGCAGGAAGGCACCAGGGCTCCTTCAGTCACCTGTGCTCCATTCCCCTTCTGAAGGGCATGTGGCAGCAGCACGGAGCAGCTTGAAGCTCCCCAGTGGGGCTGGGCTCTTCCTAAGTCCCAGAACCTCCCTCTGCATGCCCTTTCCTTTGATTGGCTTTGCAAACTCCTCTTCATCCTTCAGAACCCAGCTCTGTGATCAGCCCCTCTGGGAGGCCTTCCTCAACCCCCCTGTTCCCCTGATGACAGATTCACTTCATCCACAGGCTCAGTGTCAGGGACGTGGGGAACCCTGAGGCCTGTTCCTGGTCATCCCGCAGGCCAGCGGAGTACCTCTCTCGCTTTTGGGGAGCAGGGGCACCTCCTCCTCGGTCCCGCTTCGTGGCCAGAATCCTGTCCATTGACCTCCCCAGCAAAGAAGTCCTGTTTCAGAAAACCCTGCATGAGGCAGGCTGACTGCAGGGAGGGCTGCCACAGAGCCTGGCAATTGTGGAGACACTGTTTCAGGCTGAAAGCGGAGTGCAGCTGACGAGAAGGGTCTCTGGGAAGGAGGGCTCAGCACAGCCCAACTGCACGCAATTACGAAGGTCCCCGCTTGTGTGTACAGCAGCCAGGGTTGTTCCGCGGTGGGTAGGAGGGTATGGGGAAGGGACGGTGGTCCTGGAGGCCCCAGGGAAGGATGGGAAGCCATCTGTCCCAAGGATCCTTCTGCCCTTGCTGCCACCTTCAGGAGGGAGCAGTGGCCGTGAGAAAGGAAGTAGAGACAGGGAGGGAGAGCCTGGCAGCCCGTCCTATTCCTGCCCCAGGCGACTGGCTTGTGACATTCAGATAGCTCCCTGGGTCTGGTTTTTCCTGTTACTGAAATTGCTGCTGCGTGAAATTCTCTGGGCTAGGTCAGAAGTGGCAGCCGGGGAGTGTGCCCATGTGTGTAAAATGTCTCAGCTTAAAGAAACAGGAAATTCAGGACCAACTCGAACGCTGCGGCCCACGCCTTGTTTCCTAGAAAGGAAGGGGTCGATAACATGGGAGGCTGGGGCCCTGCGGTGAGGACACGGATGACACAGGAGGCTGGGGTCCCCCAATGGGGTTGGATGACACAGGAGGCTGGGGTCCCCCAGTGGGGCCGGGGATGACACGGGAGGCTGGGGTCCTGCAGTGAGGACAGGGATGACACGGGAGGCTGGGGTCCCCCTTTGGGGCTGGGGATGACCTGGGAGGCTGGTGTCCCCCACTGGGGTCGGGAATGACATGGGAGGTTGGGGTCCCCCACTGGGGTTGGGAATGAGACAGGAGGCTGGGTCCCTAGTGGGGTCGGGAATGACAGGAGGCTGGGATCCTGCAATGGGGTCAGGGATGACACGGGAGGCTGGGATCCCCCAGTGGGGTCAGGGCTTTGGTCCAGAGAGGAATGGCCTTCTGGCCTCTGTGCTTGCCTGGGCCCAGGGCAGTCTCCTGACCCCCAGGGTCTCTTTTCCTTTCTGCTCTAATAGAATGTGGCCAAGAGCTTGTGCCTGCTGGCCTGGGAGGGTCTGGGTAGAGGAGGATGATGCTCTGCACGGAGAAGCCCTGGATGCTGGGTGCTGCCTGGTCTGGATTTTGTCCTGAGCAATCCTGGGGAAATGGTCTGAGTGAAGTGAGAGCGACTCCGCGAGGGAAGACAGGTTACAGCGAGATGAGAGCGGGCAGGGCTAGCCTCAGGGTCTGGGTCTGGGAGGTTCCTGGGACTGGCAGTGACGCAGCCATTTTCTTCATAGTCAAGGAAACCGAGGCCTTGAGAAGCTGGGTGCATGGCCCACGGTCCCAGGCTCTTAGCTGCTTGACACCTGCACCAGAATATAGGTCCCAACACGTGGCCACTTTTCCAGTAGGTGGTCCAAGATGTCCCCAGTCTGAATTCTAGGGCTGGGCACTTGGCCAGCTCCCACATCCTCCTCTCCCTTAGGGAGAAGTGCAGTGGTCCTGGGGCCACTCCACACTGGGGCGTCCGGGCTGGAAGTCACCCCAGGAAGCACCTGTGGGCCTGGCTAATCAGGGACCGATGAAGGACACAGACTTCTAACCCCCAAGGCCCGCAGAATAACTGGGTCTGGTTTCCTGGGTCTGGCTTCCTGGATCCAGCTGAACAGGTCTTGAGCTGGGGCTGTTTGGGAGATCTCGGTTTCTGTCTGCATCTCCTCGTCTGTTCAAAGGAGCGGTGGTTTGGGTGTCCCACCAAGAAGCCACTTTCCCACAAGGGAAAGGAAGAGCCCTGGGGCAGCCAGGTGGGCCTGGGTCGCCCCACTCAGCCTAAGGCCATCCCTGGAGCTCTTGGGCCCAGAGAGACCTGCCTCCAGCCTGTCTCAGCCGGGATGTCCTGCAGAGCTCAGACCCTCGGAAGGCCCCCATGACCTCGGATGGGAGGGAGCACCCAGGCAGATTGTGGGGAGCCCGGAACAGCTCACATGGCACAAACTCTCCCTGCACTGATTCCCCTCAGCTTGTTCCACTTTCAAAAATAGCTAATGAGGAAATTAATTTTGTCACCCAGATGTATTCAGTAAAAACATGTCAGGGAAAGACAATTAACCTCTGTACTGATAAATCCTTCCCAAATTAATGAAGTTAACATTTGTAGATATTGAGAGATTCATTTGGGGAGAGAGGCCCTAAATTACAGCTTTCTCCAGGCTAAGAAGGGAAGGTTGAGGGTGGAAAGAAAGGAGAGAGAGAGAAAGACGTGGGGCAGGAGAGCAAAGACAGAAATGCACACGAGAGGGACCATGACGGGGCCAGGACAGGGAGAGAGGAGAGAGGGTGGGGACTGGGCTCAGCGAGAGCCTGGCCGGGGCCCTCCTGAGCATTTTCCATGGGTCTAGGCATTCACTTGCAGTTGCTTTTTGGGCAGGAGAAGACTCGACAAGTTCAACCAGAGAATGAAAAGAGCTGAGGTATTTTTAAGATGTAAAATTTTCGGTCCCCACTTGCCCTGATGTCTCTCTGTCTAAGGTCTCTGGATTCCTTTCTCCCTGGGAGCCCAGGCCCTGGGAGCTGATTTGCCAGCAGGAAAGGCTGGCTAGCTGGATTGGAGCTTCCTGAAAATGTTCAGCCTGGCGTCCTCTTTCCCCGAGAGCCACTGAGTCCTGGCATCAGCAAGTTTAGCCTGTCACCCACGCAGGAGCTCCCTTTACTTTCTCCCCTTTCACCAAGTGCAGTCATGCCCCAGATGCAGCATCTTACGAGAGGTGAGTCTCTGCCTGAGTTGGATCCTTTGATCCAAGGTTAAGACTGGCCTGAAAAGACAGGAAAGCTTAGGCCACGTGGACAGCCAGGTCAGGGGGTGTTGGCAGGCTGGCAGTGATGTGGCAGGACCCAGTGTGGGAGGAAGGGACAGCCCGGCCCAGACTCATGCTCTCCCGACCCTCTGCGGGCTCAGCCCCATCTGAGAAGCCGCAGCTTAGAAAGCAAGTCCGACTCTGCTCCTGGAATGGAGATAACAAAGAAAGCTTCCCAGGAGACCTCCAGTTTTGGCGATGTCAGGTCGAACGACTGAGGGGCCTCGTGACCTCCTGAGTTTCCGTCACGTCCAAGACGGGCAGGAGTTGCCTGCAGAACTTCCCTGCTGTCCTTCTCTCCAGAGGGTGTGATGTAGCCATCAGACCCTGGCCAAACGGGCTGCTTTGCTCTTGTCTGTTTAAAAATTATGCTTTTAATAATCTCTCCCAGGGGTGTGACATGCACACAGGCCTGGAAGCAGTAATGATTTCAAATCCCGCCAAATGACCGATCCTGGGAAGTAGTTGTCAGGACGCGTGGGGGCTGGTATTGCTGTGTGGAGCCCACCAACCAGGAGGCCGAGAGGAGGTGGGAGAAGGACCCTGAAACACACAGGCTGTGCTTCTTTCTGGAAAACCCAGCGTCGATGACAATGATCGGCAAACGGGAGGGGAGGGAGGGGAGGCCTGGTGCCCAGGGCCCCAAGACATAGCCGGAGTCTGGCCTGGGCCCCATTTGGGAAAACTCAGAGGGCTGGAGGAGGTGTCTGGGGGAAGAGTCAAGGGTGGGAGATGACTGAAGTCAGGGACGCCCTGCCTGGAAAGGAGAAAGCTGCCTGCTTTGTTTCTACACTTGAAAAAATGCCAGCCAAGTTAGCCTCACAAACACTGTGGGCACAGAAGGAAGAAAACAAGATACTAGGTATCTGGAGCTGGATTTTCCGATGACCGGGCGCTTACTAATCTAATCTTCCCAGGCAGAGTGTGAAGCTTGCAGATTGCAGAGAGTGATACTTGTTACCTATCTAGAGTTCAGTTAGGCCGTTGCTCTTCGCTGCGTGACAAACCTCCCCCACCCCCAAACCAGGAGCTAAAGGGAGCATTAGTCCCGTTCTCTGGATGACAAGCTGGAGGACCAGGGCCTCCACGGGCCATCACACAGAGCAGGGCTCAGAGTGATGTCTCGAGGGCTCAGGCCTGTGTGATGGTGTCACGATCTCCAGGAATGGAGAACAGAAGACGTGTGATGTTTTGCAGAGGACATCCAATGTGGGTGGGAAGGGATCTGCCCAGGGAGGAAGGATCTGGACTCATGGGGCTGAGGTCAGAGGGGTCAAGTGCACTGCAGGGCCAGAGGCACTGGCTGGAGGGGCTTGCCCACGTCCTGGCTGGTTTGGGCCTGTTCGTCTCGTGCCTTCCCCGGGCCTGGCACTGGGCTAGGATGTGGATCTTACTCTGTCTCTCCGAGGCAGCAGTGGGGCCGGTACTGCTGGGTGAGCACAAGCCCGGGGCTGCCACCGACTTCAACACCGAGCTCTCGGCCTCCCACGTGCCTCCCGCCCCCCGGGCCGCTTCCCCCAGAGATGAGTAAAAGACTGAAAAATTAGAACCGGGAGGGAAGTTTGGGGGAAGGTGAGGCTGCAGGCTGGTGGTGAAGTCTGCAAGCACAGGAGGATTACGGCTTTTTACACGAAGGGTGTTAGGTGGGTGGTTCTCTCTCCTCTGCTCTGGACAGAACACAGGAAGCTGGCTTGGATGGCAGCACCGAGCCTTTGAGCTGGGGTAGGGAAGAGATCTTGCCAGCAAGAGGCTGATATGCAAATGAGTTACTAGTAAACCTCCGTGTGTGGAAGTCTCAGAGATGGGCTGGTGCTGCCTGGCAACCGCGACCACCTGCAGCAGAGTTCCAGGATGTCCGCAGGGACCACCGTGGGAGCCCCCCAGGCTGCGTGAGAATCCCCGCCAGTCACTGAGTCAGTCCAAACCTTGGTGTCCCTATCTGTGTATTGACACAAATGTTTCTGCTCATGAGACTGCTGTGAGGATTGGAGAGAGACTGTGTGTTTTCAGGTCGAAAGTGCCACACACACGCTACCCCCAGTGCACACACGTGCACACGCACGGACACTGGCAGAGGCGCTGGGTCCAGACGAATCATGGAGTGTGCTGGGGTGTGCTCTGCTCCCCTCCTCAGCCCCTTCCTCTCCCTGGACCTTCTCTAGTCAGAGCAGAGATCCCCTGGGACTGAGTTCAGTTGCATGGAGCCAGGGCAGCCACAAGGGCCTGGCGCTCTACGCCTCCCTCCTGGGCTTTCTCCCCCAGGCCTGGGAGTGGAGGAGACACGGAAGCAGCCAGCGGGTAGATCCAGGCAGAGGTGAGCATAACCAGCAAAGCAACAGTCGCAGGGCAAGATCACCTCCTCCCCGTGCAGCAACTTACTGGGAGCCGGGCCTGTGGCACAACCAGGCCTGGACGTTCACCAGGAGTTTACCCAGAGGGTGGCTGGGGGCCCAGGACCTTTCTGGCTGCAGTGGCTCCAGGCCTGGGCCGCCCCTCACCCACTCAGCCTGGACCTAGGCCCTGCTGGCTTGGCCCCATCTCGGGACTGGCCTGGGCTGGGGTGGGGCTGTCCTCTGGCTCCTGTCTTTGCTGACCCTGCAGGCCAGCCCTTGCAGCTGTAAGGGGTTAATTAACAGTCACGCCGGGCAGAAGGGTGGTAACCAAAGGGGAAAAAGTGGGGAAGTGACAAAAGTTGAAGAAATCTCACAGGGCCCTCACAGCTGGGGGCTCTAGTTCCTGATTCTCTCGTTGAGATGGTGCCTGAAGGCAGCCCTTGGCCTCTGCCTCCCCTTCCACCCCCGCCAGCGAGGGTGCAGGTTCCCCTCCCAATACATCCCCCAAGCACCCCTGACTCAGCTCCTTCCACAGCCTGCAGATCCCGCAGCGGGTGGCCGCGGGGCTGGGAGTCTGGTCAGGGGTCAATTGCATTTCCTCGCTGGTCTGCCCTGGATGCTTCCTACTGAGAGGCCAAAAATCTGAGTCTCAGGGAGGTCAAGTGACTGGCGATGTGTCTGAGCTCATGGCCAGTGGTGTGGCTGGGATCCAACCCCTGCCTGCAGTGGGGCTACGCCGCCGAGTTCCTCACTCCTGAACTTTGCAGAAGGGTCTGGGGAATGGGCGAGAGGGTCCCAGCCAGGAAGACTGTGATGCGCACAGTGGAGCTTCAGTGCGCCCTGTCCTGTCTGTGGTGGGGACCGGTGAAGGACTTAACCTGACAAGGGACAGAAGTGCCTCCCCAGGAGGCCTTGTCCCTTTGAGCAGTCACTCATGGACCCGAGAGGATGGGAAGCACCTGCAGCCCTCTCTCCAGGGAAGAAGCCCTGACTCCGGGGGAGAAGACCTCCCTTGGGTCTTCTCTTGGATCTTCTTGCTGAGATTTGGACCCAAGGCTCATGCGCATTGGCCTGGGAGTGTCTCTCCTGGTCCTCCTACCTGTCCTGTCCTGATGGAGCAGGACATGCATTTCTCCAGCTTCAGTGTGATCGCATCGGGGCTGAGTTTACAAAGCCAAGTCCCATTTCTAGCTGGTAGTGTTGAGAAGGAAGCTACACGGGGTGGCAAGGAGATGGGTGGAAGAGGGGCGCCTGGCTCCTGTGGGAGGGCTGCTGTCCCGCTGTCCACCTCCCCTCCAGGTCAGCCCTGGGTCTCCCTCATCCTCCCGAGTATTCTCTCCATGAATAAGGGAGGTGATTCCAAGAGGCCTGTAGCGGGTCCTGGGACAGAGGCTTCGAGTTTAAATTTGTCATGAATACATTTGGTTTTGTAATGAGAAAGCACAGTAGTAACGATGATGGTAACAAAGTCACTCATTCAACATCGACTGCATGCCACGGCACACCCTAAGCTTGGATGCTCTGATGTAATCCTTCCCACAACTTTAACATCCCTGGTCCTGATGAAGACGTTGGGATACAGAGAAATGTAATGAGTTTCCACGGCTGGAGAAAGGCAGAGCTGGGTTCAAACCTGGGGCCTGGAGCCCCATGCCGGCCCTTTCTCTATATGGCTCCTTAAACGTGTAAGTGATCAGCTCCTTCAGGACAACACTTGGGGTTTGCCAAGGGTAAAGTAGGTTTGTCATCTTAAAGCTCTGCTTCGTGCTAAGGCTAGAAAACCCGATTGTTCACCTCAGAGCTTACAGGTGAATAAATCACCATTTGCTGATTCATGCGGGGCCAGGGAGATGGCGGAGACACCCGCAGTTGAGGGGCTGTGCAAAAGAAAGGCGAACTCTAGCTCAGCAAGTTTTTAGCCAAGTGACCTTGGGCAAAGTCCCTAATCTCTCAGAGCTCCAGTTTCTTCACCTGTAAAATAGGTGTGATGACAGCTTCTGGCCAGATTTATGAGTTTACATGGCTGCCATGGCATGGTACTCCAAACTGAGTGACCTCAACAACAGAAATGTATTGTTCTGCAGACCAAGAGTCCAAGATCAAGGTGCGGGCTTGGTTGGTTCCTTCTGGGCCTGCGAGGGAGACTGTCCCAGGTCTGCCCCCAACTCCTGGTATTTTGCTGGCCATCTCTGGTGTTTCTTGGCTTGAAGAACATCACTCTGATTTCTGCCCATGTGGCTGTGCTCCTGGGGGATAAGACAGAGGGTCACAAAGTGGCCTGTGCTAGGCTGAGATATTGGCTCCGTTGAGACAGAACTATGTCCTGTGTGCTGAAGCACCATCTATATTCCATACCTCTGGGGAAAGGTGGAGAAAGAGATGGGTGAACTCTGGTTTCTCTCTTTAGTTGACCCTAGGGTAAGGGTCATACCCTCTGTTTGGGCCAGAACGGGCTGCTGGGTTGGGATTCAGCCCTAAGAGCCACAGTGTGCGCGTCTTGCAGATCCCTCGTGGGATGGGGTGAGCAAGCTGCTGAGCTGCTGAGGACAGTGCTGCCAGCTCTGTGCTCCACCAAGCTCATTTTTATCCATTTCATTTTTACTTGGCAAATAATTATCTATATTTATGGGGTGCAGTGTGATGTTTTGATACATGTTTACATTGTAGAATGATTAAATCAAGCTCATTAACAAATTCATCACTTCACAAATTTTTTTTTTATACAGAATGAGGACTATAATAAATAAGGATGCATTGCATATTTCACAATTGCTAAAGTGTAGTAGATTTTAAATGCCAGCTTCACTCTCTGTAGTCAGGTATAGACATACCCTCCCCCCACACCCAATGCCCTTTCAGTAACAAAAACATACACACATACACATGGATATGGAGCTATTTAGACATATGGCCTGATACTTGAAGTGTGCCACTCTTCAGGTCAATGTTGGCTGTTTACTGAGTTGTGAGTGAAGATGCTTAGAAGATGATCGATACGCTGATGAAATTCCACTTTGCACTGGGCTCTAGCAGTCCAGCCCAGCCAAGTGCAAAGAGCTGATATCATATTGGGAGTATCCTATGGTAATTGCGTGTGTGGTGTTGGGGGGCATTCTAAAGTTAGAGGGTAGAGCCATGGTGATACTTTATCTACCACCTCTGTAATCTAAGAACAGAAGCTATCACATGTCTATTACATGTCAGACACTGATAGCATGTTCTTGCAAGGGAGGTTATTATTCTCATTTCCAGAGAAGCATCCAGTCTTCAGAGGGACTAAGTACTCTTAATGTCTGTTGGTCTGTCTGTCCTTTGAATAGATCGTTTGCCCATGCATGATTTTACATTGTCATATTAAATACTGGTTTACTGAGTTATGAAAATCTTCCAAATGTTGACACATTTCATTGTTCAATATCCAGAAGCTGCCTTAGTTAATATCAGCATCAATCTCTGTGGAAAAGTCTTGGAATGCTCTCAGTCAAGTACAAGCTTCCCAAAATTCTAATTTTCACTTGAAATCTTAGATTTTGTTGTTGACAATAAATGCTGTCAGTTGTTTGCCTTGAATGAACAGGACTACTTTATTTTCAAGAGGATGTTTGCCAAATCCCTAAGTCTGAAGAAATATAGTTTGTCAGTTGTCAAGTAAAAATGATGTTGCATGAAAAAAGTGGCTAGTTTAGCTTGTAACTCACATAAGTGCTTTTCCTGTAGTCAACTTCTCACTTCAGAACATAGTAGAAGGGTGTATGCGTCCTTCCCATCTCCTCACACAGAATATTAAAAATATGTCATCAAGTAAAGAGATGTAATGAAATTAATGCTTTTTCCTGCTTCATCAAGGGCATTCTTTGGTGAAACTGATGTGTGTGGTAGGGGGACTGCAGTGACTGTTAATACGGTTTGCTGCTGCTGCCCATTGTCTCCATTTGTGCAGTTGCCTGCACTGCTGCTTTTGTACCATGTGTGCAAATGTCGACACAGAGAAGAAGCAATATGCTCCCATTGCTCTCTCTCTCTTTCTGTCTCTCTTCTTTCCTCTATGTGTCTGTCTGTGCCTCTGTCTTTTTATTTTTAGCCCTTTCTTTCTCATTCTTTCAGCCTACACCTCTCTCTGTCTCTCCGTTCCTTTGTGTCTCTCACTCTCTTAAACTGTCTCCCTCTGTGTTTCTCTTTTCATGACCGTTGCCCTGACTCTCTGCTGTCTCCTCCTCCTGCCCTCTCTCCAGGTGCCTGGATGTGTGTGGGACCCTGTGTGGGTGTGCAGATAGTACTCACCATGGCGGGTGGGGGGGCACTGGTGTACAAGATCTCTCCTACAAATACAGAGCAGTACGCAGCCCTCTGTCCAGAGAAATCCTTTTCCTTTAGACACTCACTAGCCCAGGATGCCCCAGCATTGGGGAACCACCTGGCAGGTGTGGTGAGTGCCAAGGGCTCTTCCTTGCCTCCTCCCAGCCACACTGTTCTGCTGTGTGTCTTTGAGCCGTGGAAGAAGGAGAAATACCATCTCGCTCCTTCTCATTTTGAAGCAGCTTGGATTTGGTGTTTGTGTTGAGCAAATTAGTCTAAAGAGATTCTAATGTGTTAATTTTTTCTAATGTTTTTTTTTTTTTTTTTTTTTATCTCAGATGTGCTTGTTGTGTAAATATTTTTTCATCCAAATCATCAGAAGAATTATTGCAGTTTGGTCTGGACATGGTGGCTCATGCCTGTAATTCTAGCACTTTGGGAGGCCGAGGCAGGCAGATCACCTGAGGTCAGGAGTTCGAGACCAGCCTGGCCAACATGGTTAAACCCTGTCTCTATTAAAATACAAAAATTAGCCAGGCATGATAGTGTGCACCTGTAATCCCAGCTACTCAGGAGGCTGAGGCAGGAGAAAATTGCTTGAGCCTGGGGGGCAGAGGTTGCAGTGAGCCGAGATTGTGCCATTGCACTTTAGCCTGGGCGGCAGGAGCGAAACTCCATCTAAAAAAAAAAAAAAAAAAAAGATTACAGTTTGTCTCAGAGACGTTTTGCAGGCCAACCTGTGTAGATGGACAGCTGCACCCTCCTGGCGCCCTCTGAGAGAGCCCTGCCCCTCCCTCTGCCCTGTCCAATCTTCCTTCCCTTTTCCCACTCGCCCAACCCCGATTGATGTCTGTTAAGATGCAGCCCTGGCTATTTTTGGAGGAAGGCAAAGAACATTTATCAAACTCTTTACATGCGCCAGACATGGTCCCAGAGCTTTAGATATATTTTTTTCATTGGGAGGTTATAGCACCCCTCCACACCAAGAGGTGGATGCTATTTTATCATTCCCACTTTACAGATGAGCAGGCTGAGACTTGAGGAGTGGATAGTGACTTGTTGACCAGTGGTCTGGCTACATGATCCAGGCACAGTTGGATCTAGGCCTGGCTGCATGACCGCAGGCACAGTTGTTGGAGGTTGAAGCAACTGGCAGCAGACAGAAAGGCCAGAGGGTATTTGTGTGGATGTGCACTCATGTGTATACATGCAAGGGGCAGGGCTGGGGTTGGGGAGACTCACACTGTGGCTAGAGGTACTACAGGAACAGGTGTTGGGGCTGAGTGTGGAGCTCTGGGGAGGTGGCACTGAGGAGTCTGGCGGTTGTCCTGCATGTGGCAATTTCCTGTAGAAAAGTGTGTGGTCAGGAGTGTATTCTGGAAGCCTTACCTGGAGAGGAGTTTGGAGGATGGATTTGGGATGGAGGAGTAGAGGGGAGGACTGGAGGAAGGATCCCAGGTAGGAGGCCATTGCAAAAAGCAGGAGAAAGCTGATGACGACTGGTGGTGGCAGGTGGTCTTCCTGGGGCCCGGATACCTGAGATGAAGGGGGCAGGCTTCCAGGGACAGGCAATGGACTGGATATGGGGGCTGAGGGTGAGGGGTGGATGGCATGGTACCCAGGCTTCTGGTGAGGATGCTGTGTGTGCACTGAGATGTCTCCCCAGGAAAGAAGGCACAGAACGGGGGAGAAGGGGTGGGTCTAGGGGCAAATGGGCTTTGAATCCAGGCCTTTAAGATACCAAAGCCCCAATTCTCTTTTCTACTGTCCCAAAGCTACTGGACTGGAAGTGAACACCCCATCCCGGGGGGTATTCAAGCCTAGTCAGGTGGCCTGAAGTTCATCGCAGGACCCCAGAACCCAGGATGTGGGTGGGAAATGGAAGACCGCCTGTGTGCGGGCTCACCCCTGCCTGCACCCTCAGAGTCCGCTTGTCCTGTGGTAGTCACTTTGGAGGCGAGGAGCTGCTTTTTAGCTCCTTGTCACCACCGCCCGATGCATCTCTTTAGTCCCGCCCTCCAGCTGACAGGTATCAACCCGTCTGACTACAGGATGGCTTCACCTAAGTGCTTCCCTCTGGCAAAGCTAAATATTAATTATCTCTCTTTATTTCATGATGATTTACGGGCGCTAATGTCACCACATCGTGGAGTGGGAAGTCGGCGCCAGGAGACATGAAGCAGTGCTAAGTCGGAGGGAGCTGCAGAATGTCCCTGACGTTGGAGAGGTGGCTGCTCCCTGGGGAGCTCGGTCCGTTGTTACTGGAGGTGCCTCTGAGTGATGGCCCAGGTGGCTGTCATCCCAGGTGAAATTGCAGGATGGGAGGGAACAGAAATAGTCTGCTCAACCTGGGTGCTCAGGCAAGAGCCAGTCCCCTGGAACCAGAGCTGATCATTCGTGCAAGGCTCGGCTGAGAATGTACATTTCAGGTTTTGGCGGGTGAGTACACAGCAAGTGGACCCAGGATGTGCCGGGAAACATGCTGGCCCTGGAGCAAGAAGGGCCCAGAGGACAGGGCACCGTGTGTGGGTGGGTGGAGGTTTAAAACTGGACACAAATCCGTATCACAGAACTGCCTCTGTGGGCGTGTTATATCTGTGCGTGTTTGTGTGTACCTGTGTGTGTGTGTGTGTGTGTACCTGTGTGTGTGTGTATGAGTGTGGGTGTGGGGGACATTTTGCCCATTAGAGGGGATCCCTGGACTGATGGAAAGTAAGAGGAATAATGTCCTTTGATGAAAGGTCCGTCTCCTTGTGTGACCCACGTCCTTGGCGCACAGGTGCCCACTGAATCTCCACTCGTGGATGGAGGTGTGTGCAGGGGAGGCCTCTGCTTGCTGCTATGTGAACCCTGGTAGAAGCTGTCCCTTAAAAGCACAATCTCTGGCCGGGCGCGGTGGCTCACGCCTGTAATCCCAGCACTTTGGGAGGCCGAGGCAGGCGGATCACAAGGTCAGGAGATCGAGACCACAGTGAAACCCCGTCTCTACTAAAAATACAAAAAATTAGCCGGGCGTGGTGGTGGGCGCCTGTAGTCCCAGCTACTCAGGAGGCTGAGGCAGGAGAATGGCGTGAACCCGGGAGGCGGAGCTTGCAGTGAGCCGAGATCGCGCCACTGCACTCCAGCCTGGGCGACAGCGCGAGACTCCGTCTCAAAAAAAAAAAAAAAAAAAACAATCTCTGATGGAAGGCAGAGGAGCGGGAGAGGTCAGTGTGGAGCCCGGAGCTTCCTAAAGGGCGGGCAGAGAGAATAGCCTGTTATGCTAATTACTTCCAAGTAATGTAGCAGATCTGTAATTATAATATGAAGTCATTTTAATTCGAATGACATAAAATAATGTCTAATTAGACACCATCTTATCTTTTAGAGACTTGTCATAGTTCAAATGGAAAACCTTTCAGCTTCTCGGTGGTGAGCTTTGAAAATCTCATCCTCTCTCAGGTCTGTCTCTCTCCCGCTGCCAGCCCTGTAGTCACTGGCCTCCAGCGGTGCGCAGCCTGTGTACTGGACCTCTTTGGCTCGTCTGCCAGGCAGAGGGAGAGGCCAGGCTGGAGGTGGCCTCTGGAGGAGACAGCAGGGATTTGGAGGGGGCCAGACTCCCCCCTTCTCTCAGAGAAACTCCTTTTCCTGGGAAAAAGTGTCATAGAGGATGCAAGACTCATCCTGGGAACCAAGACACCTAGGCTTCAACCTGGGACAGCCTCCAAACCACAGACCCTCCTGTGAACACCCCACCCCCTGACCCTCGGACTCTTCATCTGTGACTTGGAACGTGGGTGGTGCTAGTCTGTGAGAGGAGGTGAAGGAGGGAGGCTGGAATGGAGCAATGTTTCTTAACATTTTTTGAAGCCTCATTGTTCCTCAAGCTGGGCTGAAGGGTTTTGCTGCCAAAATCAAGTCGTGACATTTCCCCCTGGCTTGTAGGAACAAGGATATCAAAAGCTCCCAACGGCAAATGTCCCCGTGTTCTCCACTTGCCATCTCGGGGGCCTGCAGCACACTCGGACTCTGCCAGGCTTCTCTGAGCACCCTGGGAGGGAGTCCACCCTGCTTGCCCCTTGTCACCTCCTGCCCAGATTGCACCGTTGGGCTTTTCCACGAGTGGCCTCTGGCTGAGGAGAGGATCTCAGCATCTCCGCTGGCCCTGCTCTTTCTGTCTGGCCTTTCCCCAAGTGTGACTGGGCCCCTCCTGTGTCCCCAGGCAGCCATGTTCAACAGCCTTACTGAGGAGGCTGACATCCCCTCCTGGCCTCCTGGAGCCCGCCTGCTGTGCCAGCCTTTTAGAGGGTGCTGGTGGGGGCATTTCCTCACTGCCTTTGGGGTGGGGGCAGGGCCTGCTCTTCTGTCCCCTCCCCACCTTGTCTTCACTCCTGTCCCCTGCCTCGCCTTTTACATGTGAAGCAGAGCACCTAAAACCTCACACTGAGAAATCTGCATTTAGGGCAGTTCACCTTTTCGGGCTTCCCCCACATAACGGGAAATGCTCAAATACTCCGGCCCACATCTGCATGAATTAAAAGGCTCATCTAAGAGACGGTCTTTCCAGAGGACAGAGTTCTCTCTCAGAATGCAAAAAACGGGTACGTTTACCAAAAGCAGGCTACTTGGTGATGAAAGTTGGCTAGGTCTCCCTCTAGAATAGAATGTTCTCCATTTGAAGTTTCTCTTTCGTAAATGTTTTAATTAAAAAATTAAAATTGTGTTAAAACACACATAACATAAAAATGACCATCTTAACCATTTGTAAGTGTGCTGTTCAGAGGCATTAAGTTTCTCTTCCATAATTTTTAATACCTTGGGACTTGTTACCACCTGACAGACTGCTTTCTTTTATGAGATCCTATTTTAAGTTGAATGTTTTTGTGCTTCTGGGTGTCCCACAGAGACCACTGCTGCTCCTGGCGTGGGCGGTGGTGGGGGGCGGTCACCTTGGAGACACTTCTGGAGCCCTTTGCAGCTGCCTCTTTGGGTTCTGCCCTGGTTTGACGTCGGCACAACATCCTCTACTTATTAACTCTGTGACTTTAGATAAGTGTTTCAGTTTCCTTGTCCGTAAAATACAAACATTGAGCATCTCCTGGGGGAGAGGAGACAAGGACCAGATAGATAATTATGTCCTGAGAGTAGCCAGCGTGCCCTGGCCCCAGGAAATGGCCTCTTGCTGGGACTGCCTGGGGTGGTCACAGCAGCTGCCTTGGCCAAGCAGGAAGTGGAGCGCAGGCCGGATCCTGTTAGAGCAGGTTGAAAACATGGAAGTGAGTCCAGCAAGGGAAACTGTGAAAACCAGCCGGGCCTGAAGCTGATCGCTGACCTCCCGCGTGGTAAAATCGATACAGACTATCCACTTCCCCTTTGTGCCTTGGCTTCGTAGGAAAGTCCCTGCAGGTGTGAGCTGAGACGCACAAAGAAGGCTGGGAGATAGCAGCCCTGGAAAAATAATTCCACCTGTAAACACCTGTGTTAACAAGTGCTGTATTTGTGCAGCTATTTTCTTTTTCAAATACTGTTGACACACACCTATTCTCTTACCCTGCTCAGGTGTGTGTTGCATGGCATCTGGAGACCTGCTGGCCAGGGGCCAGCCTGCCCTTCTGAAATGCTTCCCTCCTCTGCCCAGCAACGTGGGGTGCGGGAGGCCACGTCTCTCTGCGGCTTGGCTGTAGCTTTAGCGCTGCTGGGCTGATGGCCTGGAGTTCAGCCAAGTCCCCATGAGCATGAGGTCTGAGACCTCAGTGAGACAGGAAGGACCAGCCTGGGGCCCCTTAGGGGACAGTGACCCCAGCTGGATGAAAGAAGACACCTGCTCTTTTCCTAGCTGGTCAGGGTCACTTTGCATTTTCACACCCAGAGGAAATGTGAACCCTTCCACCACCTGATCCCGCCAGCCGTGGCTGACCAAGGACAGGGGAGTGACAGATGTCGAGGATCCAACAAGGAGCCCTTCAGAGGTAATGCAGGGAGGGGCGGCGGTTCCTTCCATGCAGCCCTCCTGCAGCCTCGGGAGTTCCAGCATCCTTTCCCAGCTCCATCTCACTCCGTGGAAGCCCTGTGCAGTTAACTCCTGTCCTACTCTGGCCACTGGCTTCAACCCTAATGCATGGTAGAACCACCAGGGGATCTTTTCAAGGTCCTGATGCTCAGGCCCCAGGCCTAGGGATTCTTGTTCACTTCATCCCAGGCAGGGCCTTTGAAAGTTTTGAAAATCTCCCCAACCAGTCTAATGGGTGGTCAGTTGGAAACGACTGCCCTGGCAAGGTAGGGGGACCTCTCGGTGTATTTATAAACTAGCAACCTTCGGTTTAGAACGGTTGTGCGTTTACAGAAGCATTGCAGAGATAACGCAGAGGATTCCTGGATACACCTCCCTGGTTTCCCCATTGTGACAGCTTGCGTTTCCCTAGCACATTCCTCACCGCTGAGGAACTAACACTGGTTGGTTCTGTCAGCTAAGCTCCACGGTTTGTGTGGATTGCACTAGTTTTTTCCCTAAAGCCTTTTTCTGTCCCAAGATTCCCCTCTAGGATTCCACGTTGCATTTGGTTGTCACATCTTGGTGGCCTTCTTTGGCCTCAGACTTTCCTTATTTTGGATGACCTTGACAGCTGTCGTGAGGATTGGCCAGTTATTTTTGTAGAATGCCCTTCAGTTTGGGCTATCTGATATTTTTCTTATGGTTAGACTGGGGTTATGGGTTTTCGGGGGAAGCCCACAGAGGTGAGGTGACATTCTTGTCGTATGAGATCAAAGGTGTGCACCTATCAACAGGACTGATGGCCACAATGACCTTCAGCTTCTGACTGAGCTGCGTTTGTTAGGTTTCTCCCAGTAAAGTTCTCTCCTCCCCCACTCCTTTCTCAGACCTGCCCTTGAGAAGCAAGTCACCAAGCACAGCCCACACCTGAGGGCAGGGAAGGTCATGCTCCACCTCTTGAAGAGGTGGGTAACTACATAAATTATTTGGAATTCTTTTTTAAGGGTGGATTGTCTCTTCTTCCTGTTATTTGTTCAATTATTTATTTTTATCGATGTTGGTTCATAGGTACTTACTGTATTCTCTGGGTTACAATCCAATAGTAGTTACTTTCTTGCTCACACTGTTCCAACTTTGGCCACTGGGAGCTTTTTCGGGATCTGTGCCACCCCCGTCCCCCGCCTTTTTTTTTTTTTTGAGATAGAGTCTTACTCTTGTGGCCCAGGTTGGAGTATAATGTTGAGATAATAGCTCACTGCAGCCTCCTCGAATTCCCAGGCTCAAGTGATCCTCCCACCTCAGCCTTCCTAGTAGGTGGGACTGTAGGCATGTGCTATCATGCTCGCCTGATTTTTTTGATTTTTTGTAGAGGAGAAGTCTCACTATGTTGCCCAGGCTGGTCTTGAACTCCTGAGCTCAAGTGATTTTCCTGCCTCAGCCTCCCAGAGTGCTGGGATTCCATGGGGTGTGAGCCCCATGCCTGGCCCCATTGTCCCTTTGATGTGCTCCCATCCATTGTTTTGTGTGTACTTCCTTGCTTCAGGAGATTGCTGAACACCTGCAAGATTCTGTTTTAGACACTATTTTCTTTGCTTAATAATAACCCTCCCTGTGGTGAACGCATGCCCTCTCTTCCTCTCTTACCCACAGTTTTCATTCTTGTCCTAGGAGTAGTGTCATGGGGATGTAAGCCTCAATAAGGCTGGGGCAGATGGAGTCCTGGATGGAGGGTCATCTGGCTGGTTTGTACCCAGGCTCTGCTCCTCACCAGTTGTGTGATCTGGAGCTAGTTCCTCGACCTTCGTCAACCTCCAATTTCTGATCAATGAAAAGGGAGTGATACCACATATCTCAAAGGAGAGCTGGGAGCGGAGGAGAGAGGTGCTCAGTGAAGGCGGTATTAGTGTCTCTGTCCCTGGCCCTGTCACAAAGCAACTGGGGGACTTTTTGACCTCTTTGGACCTCAGTTTCCTTATCTGTAAAATCAGAGGACTGGACCAGGTGGTCTTAGAGGACGCCGCCTTCCAGATGTTCCGTAAGGCCTGGGTGTAGCTGGCTGGTGGGGATGAGTGAAGAGGAGTGAGCTGGAGGGGGAACTGCAGGCTATGGCCTGGGTGCAATCAGCTTTGTGAATCTGCCAGTCAGAGAAGATGGCTTTTTGCCCTAGAAGACAGGAGTTTACCCTGAAAATGTCACACGCACATCTGTGCTGAGAGCATTTCCCTGTGTGTTTCAGCTCTTAGCATTCCCTGGCTAGCCGGGCGCAGGCTGGTAAGCATAAACCCGTCAGATCTGATGGAATGTTCCATGCATCTGCTTTCACTGGTACCTAAATCTGCATGTCTGTTTTGTGTGTTCTTAGACATCTGGTCTCCATCTTGGTGTGCCCCTTTCTGGTGTGTCCCCAACAATGGCGTTTGTCAGCTTCTGGTGACAAATGGGATTTTGGTTGGGGTGTGAGGTTGGGTTTCTGGTGTGCATTTCAGGGGTTGGTTACAGGTGCTGAAACCAGGGCCAGGGCCTGGCTATAGGTGGGGTGTGGCTGCTTGCTCTGTTTCCTGTGGGAGTTGCCTGGCAGTCGGCCTGGTGTGGGCCTGTTCACCTGAACAGGAAGGGGCAGGTTCTGGAAAGGGGTGGATGGTGCAGGGCTGGGGAGCAGACCCAGGTGTTGGGGTGAGGTTGGGTGAGAGCAAGGGGCTGCAGGAAGAGCCAGATGAGAGCAAGCATCAGTTTCAGTCCCCAAGGAAGAAGCTCAAGGCCACTTACCCAAACTGAGATGTAGGCTGGGGGAACCCAAGGCTCTGGCCAAGGTGGTGGATGTCCTAGCGTTCAGGATGGGCAGCAGAGCGAGTGGAGAAAAAGGGGAATCAAGATGAGAGCCCTTGGCAATGGTGGGCCCAGGAGACCCAAGGAGGGTTCAATGTGCCCGATCCATGGAGTGAGCGGGGCCAGGGTGAGGTCTCTGGCCTGCCTCTTCTGCAAATTACTCTGCAGAGACAAACAAGTGCACTAAGTTGTAGATACAGAGATGTTTATTGTGGCCTTCGTTGTAGTAGGATAAAATTGGAAGCAGCCAATGAAAATGTGCATTGGTAGGATGTCAGCTTTACTTATAATGTGTTCCGTGCAGCAGAAAACTGAAGAAGCTGAGAATGAGCTAGGCCTATGTGAATGCGTATGGGAAACATTGCAAAGGTGGATGCTCAGTGAAGAAAGCAAAGTGCAGGGCACTGTCTAGTCTGCACCCATTTGAAGAAAAGTAAATTCACTAATGATGCTTCTAAATTGTATCAATTAGGATGGGTTCTTCTATAAGTAATAGAAAACCTGACTAGCACTGGTTAAAACATTGAGGTTTATTTTTCTCATGGAACACCACGTCTGGAGGTTAGCAGCTGGGGGTGTGTGTTCATTCACTTAACAGTGTCTTTAGAGATCTGGGTTCTTTCTCTTCTGCTCCGCCTTCATAAAATGTGTTGACTTTTCATCCTGACACTTTACCCTATGGTCCCAAGACGGCTGTTGCAGCTCCAAATATCACACCCGAGCGTAAGAAAAGAGGAAGGGACTGGCCAATGCCGGGCACATTGTCTTTTCTTTTTAAATCTGGAAAGTAAGAGCTTCCTAGATGCCACCTGGCCCCTTGTCTCCCTGCCACAGGCTAACTCACCTGTGCATCTCATTGCCAGGATAGGGTCACGTACCCATCTCCTGCTGCAAGGAAGGCTGGAAAAGCAAAGATCTGGCTTTCTACACATAGTAAGGAGGGAGAGTCTGAAAAATCTGTTACATTAGCAGCTGTTGGTCCTGTGCATGTAATGGCCCCTCCTGTGCATGTGATGACTTGTTGGGAAGGGAACCTATAGGACTCTTGAAAGTGGTTACCTCTGGGGCATAGGGTATTGGATCTGACCAGGGAAAATGGCTTCCTGTTTAATTATATATCTTTTTGCGCTCCGGCTTTTTTTTTTTAACCATGTATATATGACTTTCAATGAAAAAATTTATTTAAAAATCTACTGAAGCATAATGAAATGAAAGCTGTGAAATATGCCAGACTGAGAGTTGATTCAGGAGACAGTGTCTAGGACAAGCCCTGAGCTTCCTGTTTGCAGAGAGCAAGGCCATCTATGGGGCTCCCGTGGCCAAGTCTACCGGCACATGGGCAGCAAGCCTGGGCAGTCTGGGCTGATGATGGGGGTGGGTGAGGGAGACCCACTCTCTGCTCTCTGGGTTTACCCCAGAGTCTGGGCTAGGGCTGAGGGTAGGGGTGGGGCTTGCAGAGGCCCAGGGCCAGCCAGTCATAGGGAGAGGAGGATGTGGGGGAGGGAGCTGGGAAGAGCCTGGTTCCCCCATCCTGCAAGCATGTTCTTAGCGTTTGTGATTTTCTTGCTGCCTCATCTTTCAGAGGTTGACACTAACTCCTCAGGAAAATCCCTGCCTCTTCTACTATTGAGACTGACGTATGTTTCTGATTCTACTAACCAACTGGACACGTGTTTTTGATGATACAACATGAAGCAGAAATGGGAAGATGATCTGAAATTACTTCTTGAATCAGATGACTGGGATGAATTCGGAAGAGAGCCAAGGAACATGGGATTTTGCTTTTCTTAAGAGTGATCTCACTTATGATGGTTTAGGGGGTGATCTGTACCCCTGCACATGTGGATAGAGTCTAAAGAGGAGCAGAGGACAGTTGCCCCAGCTAATACCACCCCAAGTCTTTCTCCATTAGTGAGTGACCTGTGATGACCCTGCAGGAGGGGACATGTCATGACTGGACTCAAAGGTTCATTCTGCTGACCAGGCATGGAAGACTCTGGCCTTGCCCTGGTTTTAAAATCAAGCTACAAGAGTTTACAAAGGGAGAATGATACCCCAGCTTTTTATCAGTCTACAGGGGGTTCTGTCCCCTCAAAGTCTTGGATGGGGGGTATATTTGGTGTGAGCCTCTAAAATGTTCCTTATAGGGGATCAAACTGGATCAGTGTATATTCTATTTGTCTTGTGTGTGTGTAAGAAAAAGCCCAACATAGTGTAAATTCAGATGCTTCTTAATAGAAAGGCCCAAGGAAGGTAGAGCTTCAGTATTTTCCTGACAATGTATTGGAGATAATTGTAGGGTCCAGGAAGGACTTTACAGAGAATCATAGATTTTTCAGGTAGCCATTCCTTAAATTCACAAAGCATGAAATTGCCTAGATCTGGGAACCTAAGAATAGATGTATTAGGAAACAGAAACCACTCTAGGTATGTTAAACAGAAAAGGCTTTAATACAGGGAATTCTTTCTTGACAAAATCAATGGAAGACCTAAAGAAACAGGCTTTAAACTGGGCCTCTGGAATCACTCCTGTAAGAATATAGAACTGGACATTGAGAGAGCTGTAACCTCTGAGGCTACTCCTAGGGCTGACCTGAAAGCAAGAAGCTGCTGCTGCGTTGTCTTCTGATGGAAAAGGAGCACTCAAAGCTGCCATCTGGGGATTAGGAAGCCAGACCAAGACACCCAGGAACTGGAGGATGGACCCTGGGCTGTCATTGCTGGAAAGCCCTACGTCTCTGTGCCTACACTGTGGCAGCAGTGGTCAGGCACTGCAGAAAGAGGGCACCCACCTCACTACTGCCTTTTAAAGGCGTTTGTTTGGTGCAGGCTAATTTTTATCCAGATTCCTGGATGCATGGAAGCTTTGAAAATGCCTTCTAACTCTTCCATCTGACAGAGGAGAAGGCAAATGGGCCTTTCCAGAGAGCCCAGCAGAGGAGGTGACACCAACAGGTGCTGGATGGCTAAAGTTGATTTGTGCAGTATTAATTCTTCAAGAAATGTTTGAGTCGGAAACACGTCACACTTCGGGTAGGTAAATTGTGGAAGGCAGCCATTTCTGCCCGTTTCAACGTGTAACACTAGCTGCTTCTGTTTCAGGTCTATGGTACTTTGGTTTGTGGCCTTGAACAAGCCTCAGTTGCCACAGTTGTGAAAGGAGACATGTGACAAGCTTGAAGCGGTGATTGCTCACGGTATCTTTTAGCTCACAGTTTGGTCTTGAGCTGGGCATGTCTTATAAGTACTTCTGTGAAAAGCAACTCTTTGTTCTTGGGTTTGCCAAATTTTAGGCACACTTCACTGGGTGATTTTCTAAGAGGTCGTGAAGATCAAAGTGAATTAGGAGGAAGAAAAACTTGTGGAAAGGTTGGGGAAGCACTAGAAAAGTGGGCTATTGCACAAACAGCAGTATCTGGTATGAGGCTGGCTTCATAATTTCCAGGCTCTGTTCTGTTTGCTATCTCCAGCAAGCCTCCTTCTGCAGATGAGAAAACTGAGGTCAGGCAGCTTTGTGACTTTGGGGATGATATTTTAGAGTCCCCATGACAATGGTAGGGCTGGGATACAGACGCATGTGTCCCAGTGCTCTGGCCCCATGATGTGTGAACTCCACCCGCCATCATAAAGGGCACCGTCTACTTGGAAGTCTCCCGGTCCCTAGCTGGGCTCCTGGGATGAAGAGGAGGATAGGGAGGGATGTGGCAGGTGGAAGCTAGGGTTCTGTTCTGCCTGCTACCCTGGGCTTCAGGGAAATGCTGGTAAATGTTTAACAATTGACACCCTTCCCCACCAAAAATAAAAAGCCCCAAGTTATAGCATTTTCCCACATCTGTGGTGTTAATTCTCTCCCATCCTGATTCTGAACTACCAGTGAGACACTGATGAGTGCACATCTGGAAAGAAAGGCTCCCACTCAGCCATAATGATGCTGTGGGGTAGGCACCCTGATGTAGGTGTTCTGCTGCTACACCTGTTGGCCAAACCCCGCAATGTTCGTGAGAGAGCTAGGGCAGAGTGGCTGATGGCTGGAGGATTACGGAGACTAAGAGGACACAGGCTGCTTGGTGAGGGGACTGCCCCGAGAGGCAGTGATGTCACTGTGAGGCAGGAGAGGGCTGAGGCTGCATGTGCTGACCGGTCCCCCGAGGAAGGGCTTTAGAGGTTATCCTGTCGTGGAGCGCTAACGACCTCCCACCCAGTGCCAGGGACCTCGGTGACCCATCCATTGTCACACAGCTAGCAGCTGAGGCTCCAGGCTCCGAGCTCGTGCACAGCTCTCATTCACTCAGAGGCCTCGAGGGCGGGATGCCTGGCAGCTCCCTTCCTACCGTGGGCCAGAGGGGGAGAAACAGGTGCTGACTGGGGGCTTGGAAACAACTCCTCCCTCAGCCTGGATGGAGTGTGCTTCCCACTCCCCTACCCCACCGGAACCCCGCCCCAAGACCCAGGAAGGAGCCGGAAGAAGGGGAGGAGAGGACAGGATGTGCAGGCAGGTGCGGGGATGTCAGGGGGTGCCCCTGGAGTGTTGGAATAGCCTCCTGGGAGTACTTTCTAGAAGCATGGCTGAGCCAGGCTGGCGTGGGTTTGTGGGAGCAGGTGATTCCGGGTCTCCTGCCTCCAGGGCCTGTCGTGAGGACTCCACAGAAAGTGACTCCACCACAGTGGGACTCAATGAGCACCTTTGGGAACTTATCCCCACCTCACCTTTAACTTAAAAAAAAAATCACATCAAAACAGAGTGGCGAACTGGTAAAAAGTACAGATGCTGGAGCCCCCCTGCCTGCACCCAGGCTGCAGGAATTTCAAGCAGTATGATACTCGGGACACTAGGTAACTTGCTTCTCTCCCCCACCTCAGTTTCCCCATCTGTAAGATGCCGATGATGGTGGCTGACAGCAGCCATCTTGTAAGGTTGCCATGAGGATCAAATAATTATATATATATATATATATTTATTATTATTATTATTATTATTGAGACCGAGTCTTGCTCTGTTGCCCAGGCTGGAGTACAGTGGTGTGATCTCAGCTCACTGCAACCTCCACTTCCCAGGTTCAGGCGTTCCTCCTGCCTCAGCTCCTCCAAGTAGCTGGGATTACAGGCACGTGCCACCACACCCAGCTAATTGTTGTATTTTTTGTAGAGACGGGGTTTCACCCTGTTGCCTAGGCTGGTCTCGAACTCCTGAGCTCAAGGAATCCACCTGCCTCGGCCTCCCAAGTGCTAGGATTATAGGCATGAGCCACCGTGCCTGGCGATGATAGATACTCTTAATCACGCATGCTGGGAACGGTCCCCAGCAGGTGTGGAAATCAATAAATACAAGCTATTAGAGTATTATCTGTATTAAAGTAGGTGGTCTCTGAATACGGGGGCTCCTTCAAGCCTTTTGCGGGGTGGCTTGTTTGGAGGGAGACTTTACTTGCCCTCCTGATTCCCAGCCAAGCTGCTCAGTGTTGGGCCTGTGCAGGCAACAAGGGGCTGAAATGGCGCTTCATGGCAACATGGCGTGTCCTTCACCCCAGGCTGTACAGGGGTGACTCCGTGATCTCCGTTTCTGAGCCTGTTGCTCCACTGTAGCCTTGGGAACCACTGCTTTTGCTCCCCAGGTGCATCCCCATCTGGGGGAGGAGGACGCTGAGGGGCAGGAGGACTCAGACCTGCCTTGGTGTGACTGGCCTTGGAATTCCAGATGTGCCCCCTCCAAGCTCTGTGACACAGAGCAGGTTACTTCACCTCTCTGAGCCTTGGTCGTTATTGATGATTGCTCAGTGAGCATATATTGAGCGCCTCTTTTGTGTGGAGTTCTATTTTAGGTGTGAGAATTAACAGACTCTCAAACCACTAGTCACTATTAATTAGACATGGCTCTGGGCCTGAGAGAACGTGAAATCTATTGGGGAAAACACCATTAAGTTCATGATGGTCAAGCACGCACAAGAGTGCGAAAAGGTCCTGGAAGGCTCTCCAAAGGACAGGTAGCAGGTGGCAGGCTGCACTTCAGGGAGAGATGGGAAGCAGCCTACAGGATCAGGGCCCCCTGGAAGAGTGTGTGAGGGGTGGAGGGTGAAGGTGAGGAGGCAGGTGGCACAGCTGTAAAAATGACACAGTGTGAATGCGTGGGGCTCAGGGCGGGCACACCAGCTCCCAAAGTGTAGGGCCATGCACTATGTTATGTGGTTTAAGCAGATATCTCATTTCATCCTCATAAACCCTATGAACTAGTCACAGTATTTGTAACTCAACGTACAGATAAACCCCAGCCTGCCCAAAGGTCTCAGAGCCAGGACGCGCAGCATGAGCAGCAGGTGGGCTCCACTCTGAGCCCTGGGCTTGACCACGAGGCTCTGCTGCCTCCTACTGTGCCTTCCTTTCTTCCTGCCATGTTGGAGGAACTCAACTGGGAACCACTAGCCGCAGTCCTGAATGGGCCCTTTCTTCCCATGAGGACACCTGGCTGGAGGTTGGGGCCCGGAGGAAGTGGAGCGACAGCAGGTGTAGAATGGTTTCTGTTTGCTTCTCGGTTCTCAAGTGTTTCCTCTGATAACATTCACAGACAGCAGCTCTGCTGGACAGTTACTGCCCACCTGGAGGGCTTGAGGTGCTCTGTGTGGGGAGGCGGAGGAGGGGAAGGGGAGGGGAGGAGGGGAAGGGGAGGGGAGGAGGGGAAGGGGAAAGGGGAGGAGCAGGAGGAAGAGGAGGGGGAGAAGGAGGAAGAGCTGGAGGAGGAGGAAGATAGGGAAGAGGAAGGGAGGAAGGAGGGGGGACGAGGAGGAGGAGGGGAAGGGTGGATAAGGAGGGGCAGGAGGTGGCCATGCCCAGTGCCTGAGCAGGACCTGAGCATGCTGTTCCTGGAGGTGTTAGGAACCTCTAGCTTTCTACACCCCAGCTTCCTTTGGGTTGAGGTGTTCCTGAGACGTTCACAGTGTCAAGGACAGCCCTCCTTCGTGACGCAGGGGACGAGATGCCATCGGAACAGGAGTATATTTAGAAGACAGGAAACCAACCCTCCAGCTTGCCCTTGATTTTACAACTAGCATTTCAGCCGTGCGAGCACCCCCGGAATTGACTGAGGCTGCAGGGCACTGTGAGAGGAAATCATTTTGGCCTTTGCACCCGTGTGGCCTCTTCCCCTTTTCTCCTCTCTGCCTCTTGGCCTCTCTGTGTGTCTCTCTTTCTGTTTCTGTGCTGTGCTGGCTCTGCTGGGGTTGTCCCAAAGTGATGGGGAGAAATGACATTTTACTTGGAACTGAGTCATTTTGCTGGATTTTTTCGGCTACGTTCCTGATTAGTAAACCTGTTTCAAGAATGGGAAAATGCACGGGGCTATTTTTAAGTGTTCTCAGCACCAGTGTCCCTCATTCCTAGAACAGACATCAATTGCTTTTCGGGTCTCAAATACAGATAAACACGCAGCAGCTACATGACCTTTAGCAAAGCAGACTTGCCTACCGTCAGTTTGCTCATCTGTAAAATGGGGCTCCCACGACCTACCTCACGGGCAGAGGATGAAATGAGACGATGAGCACCTGACCCCCGCCCCCTGCCACAGTGCGTATTGCCTATGGGTATTCAATGTGCTGAAGGTTCCTCTAGTTGCTTTTTTTTTTGGATGAAGCTGTGCCAAGACCAGCCCAGGGGACTGGTGAATCCCCTGAGTGTGCTAAATACTGGTGTGTTTATTAGTTTAAAATCCATCTTTGGTCGGCTACTGGAGGAATCAAACTGAAACTTGTACTTAAATCATCAGCTGGGAGAAAAGTTGGTAGCTCCTGCTCAGTAAGTAAACATTTGCCAAGCCCTCCTGTGCTAGCTCTGCACAGGCAGACGGAGAGGGAGAGGGAGGTCACACAGCTGTGCCTGAGGGCCTCCATCCAGGGAAGGAGGTGGGCACAGAAATGAGGACCAGGCAGTGAGAACTGTGGGATGGGGATGGGGCACCTGGCTCTGCTAGGGGAGTCTGGAAATGGCTTCTCTGCAGGTCTCATTATCCACGGTTGAAAGCTAGAGGACACCGCAAGAAAGATGCAGCAGTAGTAGAAAGAAGGGGACACGATACGCTGTGAGGAATACGTTACCTTCCAAGAATGAAACACATTTATGTAGCTAATTTAAATGACAACCATGATCAATTTAGTGTCTGTTGAGTGCTAGACATCGTGCCCAGTGCTTTGCATGTACTTCCTCATGGGATCTTCACCGCAGCTCTGTGGGGCTGGTACTGTCCTCATCTCCAGGTTATAAACAGGACCAAGATACTCGCTTAAGGTTGGACAGTTAAGAGACAGCAGAGTGGGGTTTGAATGAGATCTGTGTGACTTGAAGTTGGCCCTTCCTGTGCTGGCACCTGGCTTCCCTGCTCAGAGGATGGACTCACCCTTCTCTCCCAGCCCATGCCAGCAGTGAGGGAGGCATCCTAGGTTCCCTGGTCTCTCTTGCTACCATTTCCAGGCAATGTTGAGTCCCAGCCATCCTGCCTCCCTCAGCACCATCCTAATTCTACTTCTCATCCCCTCCCCACTGCCCCACACTGGTCCAACCTCACCCTCTGTCTCCTGGCCTCCTCCAGGAGCATCCTAGGTAGTTTCCTTCTGGCTGTTTCTCCTCAAACCCATGCCTGCGTGGCTGTCAGTGAGCCCTATAAAATGCAGCGGCAAATCCTTCTCCAGGGTACCCACCTTCAGGACCTCCCCATTCCCACACTTTCAGGACGTCTGTCTCCAGTTCAGCATCCCCCGTGGGCCCTGACTGCCTCTCCAGCCTCCTCTGGAAGGATGCCGGGCCCCTGCATCATGCCCAGGACCATGAAGCTGTTCAGGGTCTTGCTCAGGCCAGGCTGACTCCCCTCTGCATGCTTTCCTCACCTCCAGCTCCTTCCTTTCCCTTTGCCTAGTGGCTCCTGCTGTGAAACTCAGCCCTGGCACATTTCTTCCAAGAAGCCCTTCCAGATGCTCTCCTCCCAAACTTCCCGTGAAACTCTGTGGGTATCCTGATTCCATTGGCCATGTTGCCTTGGGTCTTTCTCATGAGATGTGAGTCTCTTTCCATCTTTTTTCATCTCTGTGCCCTCACACGTCTCACACTTGACACCTGACATTGGAATGCACAAACAAGATAGATTCACATCAAATCTGGATTCGACAGTTGACCAGCCAGGCTTTGTCCCTCATTCTTTCTTTTTTCTTTCTGAGGTAGAGTCTCACTCTGTCACCCAGGCTGGAGTGCAGTGATGCAATCTTGGCTCAATGCAACTTCCATCTCTGGAGTTGAAGTGGTTCTCCTGCCTCAGCCTCCCGAGTAGCTGGGATTTCAGGCATGTGCCACTACACCTGGCTATTTTTTGTATTTTTAGTAGAGACAGGGTTTCACCATGTTGGCCAGGCTGGTCTCCAACTCCTGACCTTAGGTGATCCGACTACCTCAGCCTCCCAAAGTGCTGGGATTACAGGCGTGAGCCACCGTGCCCGGCTTGTCCCCCATTCTATTTGTGCCTTGGTTTTCACCATGGGGAATGGGAACAGCAATGCCTGCCTCCTGGTGTGGTTGTGAACCACTGAGAAGATGCTGTGAGTAGTGTCTGCAGTGCCTGGTGCTGCTCTGGACTCCTTGAATGGGGGTTTGTATTGTCAGGGGTACAGCAACAGCAGGGCCACGGTGGGGAGGGTGGAGGCTCGGCCCTTTGGGAAAGCCCACCTCAACCATGGACACTCTGGCCGGTGGTGTCTTTGCCTCTTGGCTTTGTGATGTTGACAGTGACACAGACCACATTGCTGTGTTGTAGACTGGATGTGCGTCTCTCCCTGCACCCCTCAATCCCTGTGTTGAATCCTAACACTCAGTGTGGTTGTGTTTGGAGATGAGACCTGTAAGGGAGGAACTGAGCTTAGATGAATAGGATTCACATCCTTGTAAGAAGAGATACCAGAAAACTCCCTGTCCCTCCATGCGTGCACACCAAGGAAAGGCCCTGCCAGAACTGCAAGAAGGCAGCTGCCTGCAAGCCAGGAGGAGAGCCCTCACTAGAAATGGAATCAGCCAGAACCTTGATCTTGGGCCTCCAGCCTCCAGGACTGTGAGAAAATAAACCTCTTGCTTCAGCCACCCAGTCTGTGGTATTTTGTGATGGCAGCCCAGTAGACCAATACATGCAGATAAGGAGCCTGGACACAGCTATAACCTTTTACTCCTGGGGAGCTGTGACTTCCGTGTTAGGTGCAGACCTAAGTACCATGTGGTTTGGAGTTACCATGGTCCACTCTGCGTGAGTCCTTCCTGACTGTGACTCACCAAGGCAGAGAGTGGTGATTCTGTTGTGGTCATTTCTAATTGCTCCCAATCGGCTATCCTGGGATAGACAAACTAAAAATAATTCCTCTGTGGGTGAAGGCTGCTGAAGGGACAAGAATGCTGCCCTATTGCTCGTCATCACACTCTCATGAGTGGGGCTCTCCTGGGATATGCCTGAAGAACAGGGCTTTCTCCCTGCCTTTGGTAACCATCTTCAGTATTTCTGCCGGCTGGTGAGAAGCCACAGGGGCCTGTTGCTTCTGTAGCAGCTGCTTCTGGTATGGAAAGCCTCAGAGCCCAGCATGTCTCCCACCCCCACTGTGGCCATCTGCTGCTCAGACCGAGACCAGGAGACACCAGGAGTGGACACTTCATTATGCTACAGCCACCAGAGACTTCTGAGGGGTATCTTTTGAGCAAAGGGGGCAGATCAGGTGCAGACATCCAGGCAGGAGGGGTGCTTTGGAAGTTCACACTCATGCATGTGAGTGCAGCCTTTGAGACTGGCCTGGCAGAGAAGGGGCCCAGGGGAAAAGGAGGTGGGGGAAGCAACTGAGCTAGAACACCAACTAGGTGCTAGTCACCCTGGCTAGAGGATTTTTGGACTTTAGCTCATTGGTTCCACACAAACCTCATTCCTGTGAGGGATGTGTGCTCATTACACAGAGGGGGAAGTGAAGGTTTAGGGAGTTCTTTAACCATGTGTATTTCAGGGCCATGATTGCAGCCTGAAAGAGCTAGTGGGGATCTAGATGTCTTCTAGTCTTGCCCACCTGTCTGACAGAAGGGGAGGGTCAGCCTAAAGTCAGAGGTCATGGCAGAGGTGGGAACAGGATCTGGCTGTGCCTGTGGGTCACTCCTTTTTCTAGCAAATTCCATGTCATTTCTTCAGCTTTGATATGAGACAAGCTAACATTGGGTGAAGGCTATAGGAATTAGTTTCCTTGATCAGGCAGGAAGGAGCTGGCAATCCAGTCTGGAAAAAGAAACTCTGACACCTGGCATGCTCTGTAGCCCAGGGGTTCTCATACCAGGCCCTGGAGCAGAGGAGGACAGCCCAGGTCAGCCACTCTCTGCATGGAGTTCAGGGGCCTGGGCAATGCCTGCTTGTTCCTTGAAGCCCCAGTGTAGGTTCTGTCTTCCCACAGCTATGGGGGGCAGGGATGCCCAGACTTGCCCTTTTAGCTCCCCTCCCCTTGTCACCCTGGAAGAAGCCCATTCACCACATCCCTGCTTTGAGACAGGTAGGCACCCACTGGGCCTGTCTGGCTTTCCTGCGAGCTACTGGATGGCTGGGAAGACCAATCCTAGTCCTACGGGGGTGTCTGTCTTCCAAAGAACCACGTTGAGTTTTCATGGTTTTGATTGACAAGCTGAAATGAGATTTCAGGGCTGGTTTGGTTTGGGTTCCCCTGGAAGCAGACATGGAGACAAGGATTTCCATGGGGGTTTTAGTTTGGGAGGAAACCCCAAGTGGAAACACTGGTGTGAAGTGAGGCAGGGAAGGAGTGAGTGCTTCTGAGGCTGCCGTGACAAAGCTGCCAGCTGGGTGGCTTCCAACAAGAGAATGTTCTGGTATGGTCCTGGAGGGGAGCTGTCAGCAGGGTCTCGTCCTCTGAAGGCTCTGGGGAAGGCTGTGTTCTGTCCCCTTTCCTGGCTTCTGGTGGCCTCAGGCATTTCTTGGCTTATAGAAGCCTCCCTCCCATCCTTCGTGTCCACATGACATCTCCCTACACTGCCTTCCCTCTGTGTGTGTGTTTCCGGATTCAAATTTCCCTCTTACAAGGACACAGGTTATATCAGATCAGGTCCCACCCTATGACCTCATCTTCACTTAGTGATATGGTTTGGCTGTGTCCCCAAGCAAATCTCATCTTGAATTCCCACGTGTTGTGGGAGGGACCCAGTGGGAGGTAATTGAATTATGGGGGCAGGTCTTTCCCATGCTGTTCTTGTGATAGTGAATAAGTCTCATGAGATCTGATGGTTTTATAAGGGGTGGGAGTTAACCTGCACAAGTTCTCTCTTTGCCTGCTGCCATCCATGTAAGATGTGACTTGCTCCTCCTTGCCTTCCACCATGATTGTGAGGCTTCCCCAGCCACGTGGAACTATAAGTCCAATAAACCTCTTTCTTTTGTAAATTGCCCAGTCTCAGGCATGTCTTTATCAGCAGCATGAGAACAGACTAATACACTCGGTTACCTCTGTAAAGACCCTGTTTCCAAATGAGATCATCTTCTGAGGTACCACTAATGTACTCCAATGTACCACTTTGGGGGGGACACAGTTCACCCCATAATAGAAGGGAAGGAAGCTAATAAAGGGTGTATTGTCTCAGCTTGGATGGCTCAGTCCCATGGGGACCTCTGGAAAACAGTGTGGACCACACCCCAGTTACCCAACTGAGGGTAAGGAGGCTGCGGTATAGATGGACTCCAGTGCCCTATTCGCCCCGTGTGTCCCCAACCAGGCACATGCCTCAGCACAGTGCTCTTGGTGCTCAGCCCTTAGTGTGAAGGACGGGGTACCTCTGCTCTAGAAGCCCACATGAGGCTCATGGTGGCAGTGCTTGCGATGGATAAAGTGGAATTGACCTCACGGTGGCATGTACAGTGTACTGAAAAGAAAATACTTTTAAAAGCACCTGAGCAGATTTACTGCTACTCTGCAATATAATTCAGTGTGTTGCCTTACATGAATTCACATTATGTGTGAAATATAATGCACAATTAGCTATATTATAGATGGTATAATTCTTGATTAATTTCTAGCCCTACAGCTTTCTTACCAGAGGGCCAGGGTTGAACTCAAATTAGTCGGTGTAGCTTCTGGTTAGCATTTCTCCTAAGTTCAGAAATGGAGATGGAGGCTACAGTTGTCCAGAGGAGTCCTAGGTGAGTCTTGATCTTGGGGGAAGCAGCATCTGGCTGGGTTGCAATGACCAAGAAGGTCTGGACACCACAGCCTGAGATCCAGCAGAGGCGCTGAGCTTGAGGGGCCTTGCAGAAATGGCTGCCTGCACCTCTCCATGCAGCTTGGGGGTTTGTGTATTGTGTGATTTCTTGTAAAGTGAGGAAAATCATGTTTCTTTGTTAGGAAAAAATCAGCACAGAAAGCCTTCTGCCGGGTTTATAAGGAGGCATGGGGAGCAGTGGTGGCTCTTGGCAGAGGAGAGCTGCTTGGGTGCTTTGGTGCAGGAGTGATTGTGGGCCATGGGCAGAGTAGGACTTGGGGGAACCCCAGAGGTTCCAAGATGCACCCAGACCCCTAGGACTTCCATTAGCCAAGGACCCCCGTGCTCCTGTCTCCTGCTGCCCAGAGCTTTCCACATCAGTCCTGTGCATCTGGTGGTGGGGGTTGTGGGGTGACATGGTGAGGAATGGGCACTTCCCTGAATGGCCCAGCCTCTGGCTTCTGGCTCATTTGATGACTGGTGAAGGTCTGGTTGGTAGGAGCAGTGGACAAGCACTTAGTGTGCTTGGAGGCCACCCCGGGGTTCCTGTGTGTGTGGAACAAAGCTGAGCTCTCACATTTGCAGGGGCAGGGAGTATGGAACCCAGGAGAGGGCCAGATATGGGAGTTTGACACATGGAATCCCAGCTGGGGCTGTGTGGCCTCAGACGCATTGTGTTCAGCCAGTCTTGTGCTGCTATAAAGAAATACCAGAGACTGGGTAATTTGTAACAAAAAGGGGTTTAATTGGCTCCCAGTTCTGCAGACTGTGCAGGAACTGAGGTGCTGGCATCTGGTCAGCTTCTGGGGAGGCTTTGGGGAGCTTCCAATCATAGTGGAAGGCAAAGGGGGAGCCGAGGTGTCACATGGGGAGAGTGTGAGTAAGAGAGAGGGGGGAGAGGTGCCACAGACTTTCAAACCACCAGATCTCAGAGAACTCACTCACTGATGCGAGGACAGCACCAAGCCCTGAGGGATCCACCCCATGACACAAACACCTCCCACCAGGCCCGCCTCCAGCGTTAAGGTTTACATTTCAATATGAGATTTGGGTGGGGACAAATATCCAGGCCATTTCTCCTGTCATTTAACCCATGAGAGCCTCCATTTTATCTTCTCTCCAATGGGGCTAATAACGTTGACCTCACAGAAGTGCAGGAGGAAAGAACTGCATGAATATTTACATAAACGGCATAGCACCATGCCTGGGACACAGAAGGTATTTGATAAACAGAAACTCTGATTACTAAGAACATGCAGTGGTTTGGGATAGCAGATTTTCCTTCCTTAAGAGAGCTGTCTTGGAGGCATTTTTACATCCTACTATATGGTGCTAAAGAGACAACTAAATTCCTGTTTACGAGTAAACCGAAACCCTCTTATTCTAACTGTGCCACCACCTTAAAAGACATATATTTATGCTTTCGGCTCTAGCTGTTCACATGTGTAAAAGCAGTTCAGCACTTGCAGAGTGATTATGCTCATGTACATTAGGAATTGAACAGTCGCACTGACTGCACTAACCCTCTATTTGAACTACATTGTGCAAATAAGATGTTATCTTAAATAAGCTCCTAATATAACTCAGTAATCACTATAATGCTTTTGGGTGAAACTGTGGTGTTATTACTGAATTTAGCCATTGAGTCTCAAATACTGAACCTTTGAGCAGACACCAGCAGGGCCCAAATGCTGAGTCCCTGGCCTGGAGGAGCTGAGCGTGGCTGTTCTTGCAGGCTGGGGAGGGTCAGGGAGGGCTGGCATAGTGCGGGAGGTCCCAGTGAGCAAGGACGAAGAACGGTGGCACCTGCTGGAGGTGGCCTCTGCCTGATGAGAAGCCTCATCAACTGAGCAGAAGACCTGTAAAGGTTGTGAGCCTGAACGTTCTGCTGATAGCAGAGAAACAGGCTCTGAGGGTAACTGAAGGACCAGTTATCCAAGTAGTGTGAAGGCAAACACAAACCACACATTCAACGTCTTGGGTCCAAAATTTTATCACCGTTCTTATGCAGGTCATGGCATTGGGCTTTATGTAGGGGGAGAAGAAAAGTTGCATGTGTCTACTCTGGAAAAAGCCCTGGGTCTGGAGTTTGAAAACCTAGGTGAAGGGTAGCCAAGGCAGGTCCCTTTACCTCTCTAGGTCTGAGTATTAAGCAAGGTGATGCATTACCCAGAGAACATTTATTGATCACCTGTTACATATTGAGCACCATGAAGTACTCTCTAAACTGCAAGGCACTTTGCCCATTTCAGGTAGTTTTTGAATATCTGCCACAGCCGGGATGGAGATGGCTCGTACATGTAGTCGGCTTGTCAGGACATGTGGAGGAAACTAACGTATATTTTAAATGCTTACCATGTGCCAGACCGTGTTCCCAGAGTTTTGAATAAATATTTGGAGGAACTTGCAACTCTCCGTCATGCTCATTTACATAAGGAGCTGAACAATTGCACTCTGATGAACAGTCACAGCGTGATCTTCGTCTATCAAGTGAAGACACAAATGCTTGGAGCAGCTACGGCACTTGCCCCTGATCACCCACTTAAGATGCAGAGGGGCCTCAGAACTCAGATCCACCTGCCTGTGAAGCTACATCCTTTTTCCCTGTCCCCACTGCCTCAGAGAATGGCAAACATTTGCCTTCTTCTCTCTGATTTTATAGGTGAGCAACAAGGAATACCAAGAGGAGGTTTCCACACTATGAACCAACATGGCACCAGGATCTGGAAGCTCTGGGCTTCTCCGGCTTCCAGAATTCTGGGAGCCTCAAGTGGCCCCCTCCTTGGCGAGTGTATAAGGCTGTATTTGTATTTCGGAAATACAAATAAATAGCGGAGACTGGCTCACAGTTCTGCAGGATGTACAGGAAGCATGATGCTGGCATCCACTTGGCTTCTGGAGAGCTCTCAGGAAGCTTCCAATTGTGGAGGAAGGTGAAGGGGAAGCAGGCGTCTCACATGGCCAGAGCAGGAGCAAGAGAGCGAGGAGGGAGGGGCGACACACTTTTAAATGACTGGATCTTGCAAGAACTCACTCACTATGGTGAGGATCGTACTAAGGGGGATGCTGCTGAAATGTTCATGAGAAATCCGCTGCCATGATCCAGTCCCCTCCCTCCAGGCTCCACCTCCAACACTGGGGATTCCATTTCAACATGAGATTTGGGCAGGGACACACATCCAAACCCTGTTAGGAAGCGACCCACACAGAGAGGACCTGGAAAGCTGGCTGCTGGGCCTATTCAGGGGTGTATCTGTCTCATGGGGGGTCTGTAGTCTGGAACCCTCTAGAAGAGTCACAGCATTTTCTCTCACAGACACATAGAAATTCGAAGAGGCCAACCGAGTCTGGTCTGGATTATCTATGATTTAACTTTAATTATTGTTGTAAAATTAAACTTCCAGATATGTAGAAAGTGTATTCTCAGCAAGTTTCCACACTGCCTGGGAGTGCTGTTGACACTTTTGTTTGACTGGATGCACCCTCCCTCCCTGTCCTCACCCCGAGGTGCAGGTTTATGCGGACTCTGTGCAGACTGCAAGTTTTATGAATGTAGGATTAACCTTCCCGTTCTGTGGACAAGGAAGTTCAGGCTTTGGGAGCTTTAAGGGAGTTGTCAGAGGCCTCCCAGCTGGTAAGTGAGCTTTTCGTTTTTAAATCCAACACTCTTCAGCAACAGAGCAAACAGAAACTTCATTCAGGATGGACTAGGACTGCCGGGCTGCTGGGGGGCAGAGCGTAACTGGAGGGATGCAGGAGAGGCAGAGGCATTGGGATCGGGGATGGGCACTCCATTCTGGCCTCTGTCACCAATTTGCTCTGAAATCTGTAAAATGGCAGTTTGGATGTTACAAGCTGAGCTGTGTCGCTTCCAACCACATGAGAAGTCTTAACCTTCAGTACCTCACAATGGGACTGTATTTGGAGATAGAAGGCCTAGGTCTTTAAAGAGGTTAATTAAATTAAAATGAGGTCATTAGGGTGGGTCCTAATCTGTTGTGACTGGTGTCCTTCTAAGAATAGAGATTAGGACACAGACACGCACAAAGAGACGACCATGTGAGGACAGAGGGAGGAATCAGCCTCTGCAGTCCAGAGAGAGAGGCCTTGGGAGGACTCAGCCCTGCCAGCACCTTGATCTCGGACTTCCCGCCTCCGGAACTGTGGGAAATGCATCTCTGTTGTTTCAGGCTCCAGTGTGGTACTCTGTTAGGGCAGCTGGAGCAGATGAGCACAGATGAGGTCATTCCATAGTATGGATTTCCACCGATGGCAAACACCAGTATATAGCAGCATTGTTTCTTGCCTGCGGGCCACCATGAACTCATGAGCTTTCCGTGGTCATGGCTGACTTGGAGTTGAACAAATGAGATTGGGTCCTGAGAGGTTTCTGGGGCCTGAGGACTTGGAACTGGTGTTTATCCAGGAGACACCTCCGTTAGCCCTTTTCCTTTCTACCACTAACCCCTCTTGGGTGCCTTGCATGGGAGGCTGGTGGGTTCTCCTGCCCCACAGAGCTCCACATCCCTGGCAGGTTTTGTCCTCTGAGCAAGTAAGTGTGGCAGAAGGAAAGCAGGGTGGCTTATTAAGTAGTTGCACTAGTCAGGGTTCTCTAGAGAGACAGGACTAATAGGACAGATGTGTATATAAAAGAGAGTTTATTAAGGGGAATGGACTCACACAGTCACAAGGTGAAGTCCCACAATAGGCCATCTGCAAGCTGAGGAGCAGGGAAGGCCGTCTGAGTTCCCAGATCTCAAAAGTAGGGAAGCCGACAGTGCGGCCTTCAGTCCGTGTCCGGAGGCCTGAGAGCCCCTGGCAAGCCGCTGGTGGAAGTCCAAGAGTCCAAACACTGAAGAACTTGGAGTCTGATGTTCGAGGGCAGGAAGCATCCAGCACAGGAGAAAGATGAAGGCTGGAAGACTCAACAAGTCTAATCCTTCCAGGTTCCTCTGCCTGCTTTATCCTAGCCACACTGGCAGCTGATTAGATGGTGCCCACTGAGATAGAGGGAGGGTCTGCCTCTCCTAGTCCACTGACTCAAATGTTCATCTCCTTTGGCAACACCCTCACAGACACACCCAGGACCAATGCTTTGCATCCTTTAATCCGGTCAAGTTGACACTCACTATAACCATCACAGTACTGTTGAAAGAACAAAGAGAAAAATTGGCAATGATTTTCTCATGTTCAGAAGCCAGAAAAATGGGAATGGGAATGACTGTTATTCACGGTCCTTATTGGTGGAGCTAGTGGGCACTGGAGGCATATCTGGTCCAGCCTGTGCCTTATTACAGATGGAAACGGGGATGGGGGGCCAGAGAGAAAAAGCGCCTTGCCCCAGGCAGAGCCGAATCCACACACTCCTCTCCTGACCTCCACTCCCCTATATTTTTCCCTAGATCATCCTCATTTGAGAAATAGGAAAGGGAGAGAAAAAAAGATTCTCTTCAGACCCATAAATGCCTAATGCATAGCAAACAATGCTTTTAAGCTCTGAAGGACTTCTGCAGCCGAAATTGCTTCTATTTGTTTGGGTTCATGCTGCCTTTGTTCATTCCTGTCTGTCTGGAGGAGCTCTTAGACACAGTTCAACGTTATCATCCACCTATTGTGTGAAAATGACAGTGAAGGTCAGAGAGAAATGCAGCAGACTCATCTCAACTCATCTGAAAATTACCCTCATCACCAGCATTGTTGATGCTCCACCGTGGATGCGGAGCCAATTCCACACGCACTTTCTTTAGGTTGCCCAGGTGAGGAGCGCAGAGGAGGGGAAGCAGAGCTGGCAGTGCATCACGCCTTCCACAGAAGGTGCTGGGCGTGGAAGGTCAAGTGCCTCCCCGGCCCATGCGTACTGAGAACTTCCTAGACCTGGTAGCCCCTGCCATGGTTTTCCCATGGTAGCGCCTTCCTACAGAGGGAGTGTTCCTAAGGGACTTGCTCTGGGGTCTTTCTCGGGAGGGAGATGCAGCCACTGCCAGGCCATGTGGATGTGGCTTAACAGATCCTTGGACATCATTGTCATCACCATCGAACACCCCAGCATTACTCTTCAGAGATGGTCTGATACATGGGCTTAGTGACACTTGTCAAGTGGAAGTAAGAACAGAAGGATTGGACTAGAGCAGCTGCTGTAGGTGGCCTGGGTTCAACCAAGTTCAACAAATAATAACCTTCACTAATAGGGTACCCACTATGCACACAAAGTCTGTCCATACCCTCTGTGGGGGTGTTCATCCCACAAGATGAATGCAGAGGGGCTTGAGGACGGCGGGCCCACCGTTGCTCAGCCAGGAAGGAGCTGAGCTGGGATCATTCACTCTGTGTCCTGCAAAGCTGAGGCCTCTTCAGATGGTCAC